>NC_034599.1:98466711-98470028 GCF_900095145.1 Mus pahari
TAAATATGGTGGGGTCGGATACAAGTAAATATGGTGGGGCCATGGCTATTTGGATGGAACAGCTATATTCTAGTACAGCTATATTAGTTTTCTATGCGTGTTAGTCTTATTGACTTACAGAATAATATAACACTATTTACCTCACAGTTATACAGACTAAGAATGTGAAGTGGCTCTCTGGTGAGCTGCTTCCTCGAGGGAGGTTCCACAGGAGAGTCCCGTTCCCTGTCACCTTCCTCTTTCGGGATGTCGCTTCTTTCCCCCAGCTTGCTGTCTTTAGCAGTGGCGGCTAAGTCCTCCCACACCACACACCACCTCTCTGATATTCCTCTCCTCTGTCTTCCTCTCTCATTAACAATTTTCAACTTTACGAGTATGTACCTGAGTACAGTGCCTGCAGAGGCCAAAACAGGGGGTTGGATCTCCTGGAACTGGGATAACAGCGGCTGTGAGCTGCTGGGAAGCAAGCCCTGGCTCTCTGGTAGAGCTGCTAGTGCTCTTAACTACTGAGCCATCTCTTCTGCTCCTCCCTTTCTGGCTAAGGACTTGTCTGGTGACATAGAGACTATTCCAAAAATCAAAATAGTCTCCCACCTTGAACTCAGCTGACTGAAAACCTTAGCTCCATTTACAACCTTAATTCACAGGCTTTGTCATGTAACTTAATATTTACAGACCCAAGGACAGGAGTGTGGGTGTCTTTGGTCCCCAATACATTGCCTATTCTAATAGCATTTTTAGTTGGTGAAAATGGAGAGTAAGCGAGGTTATAAACATTACCCTTACAAAGATAACTGTGTCCACCAGCAGTTTTGGCAAAGCTCTTTATGAGTACAAAATAGAATATTTTACACATCAAGAACTGAATTAAGAGATTTAAGGACTTTATTAAATGCCTAACATATAGTGAAACTTTTTGTTTTTTAGGCTTAATAGGACCATTTAAAAGACTAGAAAACATGATGTTCTAGACATTACACTTGTGAGATCTAATTACATATAGAAATTAGTCCATTTTACTAAATAATAAAATCAGTCTGTATGATTGAAAAATTGGCCTTATGTGACCCTATCATGTATGCGAATTCTGTTGATTATGCTGCGACACTTTTTCTGAATCCATGAAGAAATGTCTATTTACCCCAATCAGAGAAGGCAATGACGGACCAACAAAACTCCAGCCAAGACTGGGTTGCTAAACCAGAGAGTTTTACTGGGTGGCATACAGGAGCATGGATGACACTGGTTTCTTCAGCACTGAAATGTGGGTGACGACTTAGTCAACATCACTGAGTTCTCTCCACAGCTAGCAGATGGCTAGACCACTAAACAGTCTCCTGCCCCGGCAGTTGTTTGCTACTCTTATAACCTTGGAGAGGGACCTCCAGCATCTCCTGCAGTTCATGAGCCTCCTTAGGGCTCCCCCTCCCCCTCCAGGAGGGAGCGTTCCAATCCAGAGGAAACAGCTACATAACACATGGGGGTACCAAAAGTGCAAACTCCATCCCCGTTTGCTAATAAGATTATACGTGAACATCAAACTATTAGCAATTAAAATTAAACAGATGTCTGAGTGCAAAATTCATTGCAAAGTTGATGACCAATTTAAAATTCTGTTCCTACACTATATAATGAAATACATTTAGAGACAATATCATGTTTCCACTCTGCAATGTCACAAGACTCAACTATTCAAACCACACACACACACACACACACACACACACACACACTGTCCTTGTTGCAGCACTAGACTCTGGTCTCCACAGAGTCACACAGCCTAGTCTCTAAGAGTGCTTCCAGTGCTTCCATGGGCCTGCAAGGAGGCAGGACCGACCGGGTGCTCCCAAATTCCTGGACATCCAGGAGCTGCTGCTGAGTGCTGAAGAGCTGGGAGTGGAGTGGGCAGAGAGGGGCGCAGGCTAAGGACAGCCAGTAGCTGAGTAGCTAAGGTGGGGTTGTGGAACTCCGGCTTAGTCATGTGTGATTGTCCTTAGCAGCCTGGGAGCACAGAGGCTTTCTACAGGAGACTGTGGCTTCCCACAGCTGTTTTCAAAACAGACATGAAAGAGATGGTCCATGTTGACCCACACCGTTTACTGACTGTTCATTGTGAAAAATGGATGCACACCAACTCTTATTCAGGCTCCCACCCCCCCCCCCATCCACTACTGAGGAGCAACTGACAATCAAGGGCACTTTATATAAATGTGTGGCCACCAGTATGTCTCAAATGCACTAGTGGATGGTCTATGATCAAACACATACAGGAAGTACTAATTAGACTTAAAGGAGAGGAAGTACATGTGTCATACACAAGAATAGAGAAAATTTAATACAAAATTTTAATTAAAGATTATTAAATTTACATTTTTAAGAAGTGATTTTCAAAAGGCTTATTAGTAAAGGTAGCTCAGCGTTAGAACTCAAGTTAGGGCGTGACTCTAGTATAGACTCGTGGTACTCTGAAGAAGAAAGCAGAAGAAGAAAGCAGGGTCTAAGGAGAAGAAAATCATGGCAAGCAGTCAAGGAGTCCCAGTTGTAGGTATCAGAACAAGCTAAAGCAAGAAGGATATCTTTGAGCCAGGATTAAAGGATGGGTTGGATTCCAGCAGGCATCAAGAGGAGTGAAAGCAGCCCCTATTCACCCGAGCCAGGTGCTGCCTGTGCCAGTTACTGCATCCTGGCTCGTTAAAAACTCACAGCACTTATGAGGTTGGCATCACCAATTCCATGGCAATTATTTAAAAAAAAAATGCCTTTGCAGCTGGATGACCCCCAGCATTTATGCAGAGGTGGCCACACTGTTTGCCTACAATCAGAGTAACTGTCTTAGTCAAAATCAGAGTGCTGGCACACAGGAAAGTCACGGCCAAACACAGGTCTCTTTTCTAAGTCCCATGTAACCTAGGAACTGCTGGGCACCATGATGTACTTTCCAGGTAGGATCTACTGAACTCAGAGCACAACTATGCGCTGTGCAGCAGGAGTGAATGCTTCCACTGAAGGAGAATGCTACGTCTGCGCAGACCACTGTAAGCACTGTTGCGTGCGACTTTCCCATTCAACCTTAGAAGCTGCAATGGGGATGGTTTAATTTTCTCTTTAACTGGTTCACTCTAGACTTGAGCCATGATGGGCCAGGCAAGGTAACTAAGTCTCTTCTCTCTTCTCTTCTCTTCTCCTCTTCTCTTTCTCTTCTCTTCTTCTCTTTTCTCTTCTCTTCTCTTCTCTCTTCTCTTCTCTTCTCTTCTCTTCTCTTCTCTTCTCTTCTCTTCTCTTCTCTTCTCTTCTCTTCTCTTCTCCCCTCCCCTCCC
>NC_034599.1:98470123-98489190 GCF_900095145.1 Mus pahari
TCTCTTCTCTTCTCTTCTCTTCTCTTCTCTTCTCTTCTCTTCTCTTCTCTTCTCTTCTCTTCTCTTCTCTTCTCTTCTCTAGCAGTGTGGTCCTTAGTTTAATGGCTACGCTTTCCTCTTATTTTGCTAAGAGGAAGATCACAGCCTTCTCAGCTGAGAAACTTACTCAGACACTCACAGGTGCTGCTTTTCTATGAATGCTAATATTCTGGGACTCCAGTGTCCTATTTCTGTGTCACTTTCTTAGGATATTACATCAAAGTGGCTGTCTAGGGAAGTGTCGGTCTGTACCGACGTTAGCTTTTCAACTTAGATGTAATTTTTAAATTTTAGTTAGAGACTGATTATGCAGAAGAAACACTCTAAGTTATTAAATATGCTTCAGGGTGAGGAATCCACACATTTTAAAAGTTCAATATTAGATTCAGAGAATGACTGCGGGGGTCTTTATTCCTGGGAATCAATTATTACAGTAGGAAGAAACGCCATAATAAAACATGCACATAATTCAATGAAATGGGATAAATATTAATAAAACTACCATCAATGTTCCTTAGTCATGCTTGAGGAGAGAAAAGCTTTGGAATAATGATGAAGAGCCAGGGTGTCTAAGTGACTATAGAGCTTGGTCTTCTTTTCTGAGCTGGCATCCCACTGCCTTGGTTTTCTTTTCTGAGCTGGCATCCCACTGGCTTCTCTACCATGGGCAGAGTTTGCAATCTTCTCTTTCTTTTTTTCTGTTCTTTTCTCTTTTCTAACTTTTGGAGACAGGGTCTCCTGTAGTTCAGTCTATCTTCAAACTCAATACGAACTCCAGACTGACTTTCAACTCCTGATCCCCTACCTACACCTGTCCGCTGAGAATACAGGCCTGCTCTTCAGGCTACCTCCCCCACCCCCTCATACCTTGTGTCTTTGTTAGGGTTTTTATTGTTGTGATCAAGCACTATGAATAAAAGAATTTCAGATCCATGACATAGGCGGCTCATGTTAATTAATTAAAGGAAGATTCCAGGCCTAAGAAATGCAGAGCAGGCCAGAACAAAGGCTGTTTAGCCCCAGGAACTGGCCAGCCATAAAGATAAGGGAGGTATGCAAGGCCAGCCACCGAGTGCCCCCGGTCTCCATTTTTTCTCTTGACTTGGGCTGAATTTAAGATTACAGTCTCCTTGACCTGCACGTACTGTTTGCTGATGTTTTAAACTAACCAATTATGTAAAACGGCACTGGATATGCCCCTACCCCCCCTCCCATTCTTTGAGCCTCGTGGTCGATGCCTCTATCTCCTGCATGAGATATGTGTCAGCCCGGAGCGCCATTATTAAACTACCTGGTGTGCTTGCAACAAGATGGTCTATTTGTGATTCTTGGGTGCCACTATCTCGAGACTGGAGTGGGGAGGGCTCCACACGGAGGTCTTTCATGACCAAAAACAACTTACGGAAAAAGGGGTTTATTGGGATTACACTTCCATATCACCATTCATCATCGAAGGAAATCAGGACAGGAATGGAAATGGGGCAGGGTCCTGGAGCAGGACCTGCTGCAGAGGACACGGAAGGGTGCTGCTTACTGCCTTGCTTGCTCCTCAGCCTGGTTTTGCTTCTTTTGTTTTTTCTTTTCTCTCTTTTTCTTCCTTTCTTCTCTCTCTTTCTTTCTTCCCTTATTTCTTTCTCTCTCTCTCTTCTTAGTTTCTTTCTTTCTTTCTTTCTTTTTCTTTCTTTCTTTTCTTTCTTTCTCATATTAGAAGCTTTATTTCCACAGAAAGAGCATACAATGCTGTTATAGATATGCCAGATTTTATCTCCATGTTTCAGAGCACACCGAGGAAGCTTCTCTCTTCCCCTGAGTTTCTTGCTTGCTTTTCTTTGTACAAAGTGTGTAGTGCAATGAAGTACATTATTATAGCACGTTTTTAAAGCTAACATCATCCATTTAAAAATCTATTTGAGATGTTGGATAAAAATACATTTTCCCCCTTACAAATTCAAAAGGTTACAGGGGTAGTCATCTCTCTTTTAAATAAATTGTGCATACCTAACTGTTGAATGGCAGTGAAGTTTTTTAATGTGCTAACATATTTAGGCAGTGTGCACTTACTGTCACACAGATCCTATTAACAGCTGGAGTACCGTATCATCAGACTGAAGTGGGCCTCCTTGTGTCTGACATTACTAAGTGGGTAAACTAAAGTTAACATGTTCTTGGTTTCCTTGCTAACACTACTTCATAAGATGCCTGCCAATGACCTGCAAAGGCACTTTAGTAATTGTAACATTAATGTAACATTAATTTGGTTAGAGCTAGAACTAGATATATCACAATTTCTACTTAGGTCTAAACATTTTAAATGCTTAGTTTACACCAGGAATTTCCCAAGAATTTTTCACATATTAGGTTGTAAACATCATCCCCAACCCTGAATACAGTTTAAGCCATGGCTTTTAGTTGTCTGTGTAAGTCCAGGCATTTCTCTTTAAGTAACCAAGTTCCATGAGTGTTCTCATACCATTATGCTAATGCATTCTGTTGGTGTAAAACTAAACTATCCATCACCAGTGTGTACAGAGAGTGGAGGCTTAAGTTCCACTTCAGTGTGAGTCTTGGATCCCAATCCAAATGTCCCACTCTAAAGGCGTTTCTGAATTGCTATTACTGCATTTGTAAACTAAGGAACATTTAGGTCAGCACTGGATCTTTTAGAAAGTATAAGGACTGGCCATTGTTACTAAATAATTCCCAATAGTTGTTTTTAATGCAGGAAGTCAATTCATGTTTTCAGGCTTAATTATGACTTGAAGTATATTTTAATTTTTAACACACTAGGGCAGTGTAGACTCAGAAGTGGAAAAGCCATTAACTACAGAGTCTGTTCCTACATCTTTATGAATCCTTCAGAACTTATATGTGTCTTATATATGTCTTATATGTAGAGTCAGCCTGCTTTCTTAATGATCCCAGGACCACCAGCCCAGGGATGGCACCACCCAAAATGTGCTGGGCTGTCCATTAATCGCTAAATAAGAAATGCCCTACAGGGTGGCCTGTAGCTGGATCTTATGGAGGCATTTTCTCTTTTTTTTTTTTTTTTTTTTGGATTTTCGAGACAGGGTTTCTCTGTGTAGCTCTGGCTGTCCTGGAACTCACTTTGTAGACCAGGCTGGCCTCGAACTCAGAAATCCACCTGCCTCTGCCTCCCAAGTGCTGGGATTAAAGGCGTGTGCCACCACGCCCGGCTATGGAGGCATTTTCTCAAACTGAGGTTCCCTCCTCTCAGGTAACTTTAGCTTGTGTCAGGTTGACATAAAACTATCCAATATGTCTGGGTGGCTTAGCGGGCACTAGATCCTTTTACATCTGCCCAGAGTTGACTGTAACTCCCACACAAACCACCCAACAGCAGAGACTAAAGGCGGAAGTATCAAGGGATCTCTACCTCCTGTCTAAGTGGCCATTTTCCTCCTAAGACTGTCACCTCCGCAGATGTTCCTCGTGGATAAGAATGTAACTCAACAGACACAAGAATTAACACGATGATTTGTCTTCCTCTGCTTTTCTGCGTATGTCTTTTTTTTTCCTATTAATCTTTTTTTTTTTTTAATTTTTATTTATTTTATTTGTATGAGTACACTATAGCTGTCTTCAGACACACCAGAAGAGGGCATCAGATCCTATTATAGATGGTTGTAAGCCACCATGTGGTTGCTGGGAATTGAACTCAGGACCTTTGGAAGAGCAGTCAGTGCTCTTAACCGCTGAGCCATCTCTCCAGCCCCCTTTTCCTATTAATCTTATCTTACTGATATATATCTTATCAGCTACAAAGTACACTCATTTAAAGTATAAAGCTTGGTGGGATTCTGTCTAAGAATACACTTCTATTACCATAAAAGGTTCTATGGTATCCTTTTAACATCATTTCCTGTCTTCGGCACCAGTGCGGGAGTGTACCAAGGAAACACTACTGCCATCCCGTCTAACAGAGCTGAGAGGCGGGGTGTGGGTGTGTGTGTGTGTGTGTGTGTGTGTGTGTGTGTGTGTGTGTGTGATGCTGTAAGCAGTTTTTCCAGAGACTGCCTTTGGAGTTCAGCCTGTTTACCTTTGTCTTAGGAACACATTAGTGGAACGGCTCACTAGCACCCCTGCTAGCTCCATGAAAGGAATGTTGCCCTTGCCTACCAGAGTCTGCAAGCTCGCTCCCAGCCACCCAAGTGCCTACAGGCTTTTCTTCTAATAGATTTCTCTGTTTCACTTACGGGGGGGGGGGGGTAACCCCAAATTTCCATTTTCTTTGGACACCCTAGGGGTCAACCTGGTCTTCATGGATGTTCTGGATTAAAATTATAATTTTTATATTGCCCCAAATTAGAACCTTTTCATTTGGAGATTTGTTTGTTCGAGGTTTAGCATTGGTGGAAATAGAGCCTTTCATTCTAAACTCACTAGTGTGGGATGTCTTTGCTTAAAATCGTTTATATATATATATATATATATATATATATATATATATATATATATATATATTTATGTACATTTCCTGTCTTGGGAGATGCTACTTTTCATTTCCAGGCAGACCTCCCATGCTGATGGATGCGGGACTTGTTTGTATTTCTAACCCTGAGGAGTGAGTCTAAGGATGTTTGCATTTCATCCTCTGGGAGTTCTGTTTTCATCTCTCTCTGGCAATGGTAGTGGAACTGCTGGGTCACTAGGGGGTGTCTTTTTAAAGAATAAAACACTGAAAACATTGAGCAGAAGTTGAAATGATTTTTACTTGAATATATAAAAGAAAGAGATGATAAAGCCCATGAAGGAATTAAAGATGCCCTTGAAGGGAAATTAAATTTAAAATGAAATTTAAGGCCTGGGATTCATGCAACTTATGTCCAGAGAAACAGTTGTTTGTAAGCTTGGAAGTCTGAGGCAGAGAGCACAGTGAGACAAGCCTGGGCACGCCCAGGCAGGCCATTGTTGGAACATTCCTGGGACTGAACCAAATGTTCCGCTGACCTGCCCCTCAGGTCTCCTAGCATTCCTGCCTTTGAACGTACCATCCTGCAAATGTGTACATTTAAATGAACCAATCGCTTGTAACTGTGCCAATTCTCCCCACCCCCGACCCTTATCCTATAAAGTCTCAAGCTTTTGGGCCTGGTTGTCGACTTCCTCTGTCTCCTGCGTGAGGTACGAGTCGAACCGGAGCTCCACCAATAAAAGTGCCTTGTGTGGTTACAGCAAGAAGGCCTGTCTGTCGAGTTCCTGAGGCACCCTAACTCCCGTGACCTGAGGACCCTAGGGAGTTCCTCGCGAGGGGGGTCCTACATTCTGTCTCAAAGGGTATCAAAGACACTTGATGCTCTCGGGTTGCAGTCACCTGAGGCATGATAACCACTGGAAGGGCCACTTGGCCTGCCTTTCCATGCATGGCTGGAAAACGGCCTTGAACACTCTATGCTAAAACTGGGACTACAACAGACCTGAACGCACAAACTCTATAAAGCAAGCCTTATTCCGCCTGCTTCTGCAGCCCCGCACCTCCTGCCTGCAGCTTAGAAACATCTCTAGGATGGACTGTTCTAGTCACTTATCTGTGTGTCCTGTCATGACTCACAAATGTAATGTTCTCTAGACTTCAGTCTTGTGAAGCACTCATGAGTATCTAAAATTCACTTCAAGTCATTTTAAAGAATGCACAGCAGGGAAGGGATGCAGCAGGAACTCAAGACACACTGCATCTGCAGTCAGGGAGCGATGAGTGGGATTTGAAGCTGGGCCATAAAACCCCATGGCCTGCCTGTCCCTGGTGTCACACTTCCTCCAGCAAGCTTCTACCTCCCAGCTCCACAACCTTCCAAAGCAGTGCTACCAGCTGGAGTCCATGTGTCCAAATGCATGAGCCTAGGGGGACATTCGATACGCAAACCACAACAAAGGAGGCCTCTCCCCATACTCTCAGAAGAGGAAAGGGCATGAAGATTTCCCACAGAGGGTAGAACCCCACAAGGTCAGAGTTTTATCTGACACTGAGAGAAGGCTTAGGACTTGCTGAAGGAGCGATTGGAGAGGAGATGAACAGGTTGCATTTGCTTAGACTTCAGATGGGCAGCCTCCATACCTCAAGGTTGGCTTAAGGAAGCAGTTCTCAACCCTTCTAATGCTGTGATCCTGTAGTTTTTCATGGTGTGGGTGTGCCCTTCCCCCAGCCTTAAATAGACTAAACAAACCCCAGATGGTTTTACAGCCTGGCTGGAGTTCTTGCCTGGCCTGAGCCTTGAGGAGTAGGCTGCCTGCCTGCTGAGCTTGCTTTGCAACTCAATCCTGCTGAAGCAAAGGGATGGGTCTGTGGGGTTTGCTTATAGATGCAGAGCTGATAATTAAACTTTGAGCCTTGATCTTGGCTTTCTCCTTCTCTTGTCTGCCTGCCCCTCTGTCCTTTTTCATTCCCAGCCTCCCTTTCAGATACCCAGTTCTCCATGGCTGCTGGACAGTGACATGTGGGGAAACCCCAAACAAAATTATTTTCATTGCTACCTCATGACAGTAATTTTGCTACTGTTATGATCATAATGTAAATAATTTTGGAGGAAGAGGTTTGTCAAAGGAGTCTTGACCCACAGGTTCCCTTAAGGACCCTTAAGAAGTCCACAACCCTGGGTGAGCCCAGGATCATGAGTCAGACTCTTCCAATTTTCTCTGGAACTCAGCTGCTAGCTGCAGGAAAAACAAGGCTGGAGTAGAAGGAAGAACTGGGAACTGGGCACAAATTACCGGGCACATTTGTATGGTTGTTTGTGTCATACAGGCCATGCCTAGGCAGCCATATTGATGAGACTTCAGGCATGTAGCTTCTAACATTTCCAGAAGGTGTGGAAGGAGGGAAGCTCATGAGGCCGCAACCCTAGACAAAAACCTACAGGCAACTAAGGAATGCAGAGAGTGGGACACCAACTGGTCACCTGAGATCAAAGGGTCACCTGGAAACAGAACACTGCACTGACCGAGCAGGTCACACTTGTTTATTTAGACACACGTGCACGTGTGTGTGTGTGTGTGTGTGTGTGTGTGTGTGAGAGAGAGAGAGAGAGAGAGAGAGAGAGAGAGAGAGATGATTTGGAGGGAAGAAAGGGAAGAAAGAATGTAATTGTTTTGGGTTTTTTTTTGTTTGTTTGTTTGGTTGGTTTTTTTTGGTTTGGTTTGTTTTGGTTTGGTTTTTTGAGACAGGGTTTCTCTGTGTAGCCCTGGCTGTCCTGGAACTCACTTTGTAGACCAGGCTGACCTCGAACTCAGAAACTCACCTGCCTCTGCGGCTGCCTCCCGAGTGCTGGGATTAAAGGCGTGCACCACCACGCCCGACTGAGATGTAATTGTAATCTCAAAAATTAAAAAGAAAACAATGTTCAAGAAATCATCAGTAGAGCACATGAGGAATTAAATGGGATGAGCGCCTTAGCACTGCAGCTGGGCCTTCTCCTGTGATCATGGTGGGACCCAGGACTAGCTAGAGTAAGTCAGCTCTATCTAAATGAACACATAACAAATGTAACTAATATCTTACCCTATCTTCCTCTACAGCTAACTCCTCACTTCCCAGAGGAGTTTTCCAGTTCATTATCAAAAACGGATTAAATGATTGTGGTA
The DNA here is from genome assembly GCF_900095145.1 of Mus pahari. Taxonomy (NCBI): domain Eukaryota; kingdom Metazoa; phylum Chordata; class Mammalia; order Rodentia; family Muridae; genus Mus; species Mus pahari. Next base: position 98,477,762 of record NC_034599.1, read on the forward strand.
GGAGCTTTAAAAGCATGACTGCATAATTTCTATGTATATGCTAGACAGTGATAAATCACGGTTCCTCCAGGTGCTGAAAGCATGGCATTGCATTCAGAAACAGAAAGCAAAGAACGCTGAGTGCCCACTTTAAGGTTCATCAACAGCTAAAGTGCCCTACTTCAAAATTTCACAGTTATCCAAAATGCTCGCCCATAATCTCAGTTGCTTACCACTCTAGTGGGCTGTGGACCCCAAACATTACATATACCTAAGTTTCTGTTTTCAATTTAATGTTTGAGAGAAAATAATTATAAAAATACAAATTTACAGAAAAATAAGGGAAATGTTCTTCACAGTATTTTATAAAGCATCTGTACTTGGTCTATTCTGAATTTTATAGTTTATGATGGAGAGTTAGCATGGAGGAGGAACACAGGGAGCAGAGCTGTCTATCTGCAACTGATAATATGATAATCAGCATACTGTTCACCACAGTCAGTCAGACAGACCAACCTGAGAGGGAAGGAAGACAGGAGCTCCCCTCTCCTGCAGCCTGGGAGAGACTGAGGAGAGGTTACTCTAGAAAGAAGTTGGGTGGTCCTTGAGCAAATGCCTTCATGTCTTTGGTTTCTCTTTTCAGAAACACAGTTAAAGATACCTTTTCCCCTTTGAAGCAGGAGAACAGACTCCCACTTCTGTATCTCAGATGGTAGTTTATGATCCTGTCCTGGGCTCCTTTTCATAGGAACGACTCCCCCTCCGGTACACGCCCTCCAGCACAGCTTTACCTACAGCAGTTGCTACACAAGACCTAACTTCCCCAGGTTCCTACTCAAGGAAAGAAAAACTCTGGAGCAGTTGATTTCCCCCACTCCTCCTCAAATGGAAACAATATAATAAAAAGAAATGAGGGCAAATCCATCTGACAGCATCATGCCCTTGTCATCATTCTGCTATGAGATGGCCTCCAGCATCACACTGAACGTGGCAATTGGCAGCTTAATGAGCTTCAGGTGCTCCTCTCCATTTGGCTGAAGGAGGCGAGCCATCCTCTACTAGTTCAGGAAAACCTCGAGTGCTAGGCTGAGATGAAGACACAAGCCACAGTTTCGCTTCCTTAATGTTCAGTTTGTGAAAAGAGTTTCTATGAGGTGCCTCCAGGACCAATGAGGTCTTCACTGGGAGGCGACCACCCCTGCAGGCAAATGCTGCTAGAACACAGGCGGGGTGTGGGGGTGGAGTGCAGGTACCTGGCAAGTGGCTTGGGGACTTCCTGAGTAGAACAACACATTTCTACTGTCCTCTTCTGTGCAGTGAGATTTGGATGGTGGTCTGCCAGCTTTCCCAGCCTCTCCTAGCTTTTTTCCTTTCATACAAGTATTTTCAAAAAATAAAATGTCATGCATTTTAGTCTTGCCTTGGCATTTGCTTCTTAAGGGTCTAAACTAATGTACCACTCATTTACTTCTACATCTACTCATTAATTAATAAATTCATTTATTCAAGAAATAATTACTGAGTATTTTTAGGATTCCTGATGTGTTAGTTATTCTAGGCACTGGGAATACTGGTGAAGAAGAGCAAGAAGACACATGCATTCAAAAATGTCCCTCACCATGTTGCAACTGCTTCTTTCTTCAGCTCTTACTATGCTAGGCACTAAACTAAGAGAACTCCCATGACCAATTTTGGATTTTTTGATAATAATCATGGAAGGAAAAAAAATCATTATTCCTGTTTCATGGATAAGATAGAAAGACCCAGAAAGACCGGGTAGCCATGGGCTTCCTCTACAGATGTCATGCGGCTCCTCCAACTGGGTAATAACTCTGAACACTCTTACTCTCTGGCAATGATGTTTGCACATCTGGATAGCAGATCTAGCAAAGTCTGGTTTGTGATTTCACTTTAAATGTACTCGAGGGGCAGGGGAGCCAATCATGAGAAAGGAGTAGAGCTCTGGGGAACTCTTACTCAGTTAATGGCAATATTGTTTATCACACTCAGAAGACGTCTCTTAACACGTGTGAGTTTCTAACTCTTCTTCATTCTTGCAAGAGGACAAAGGCCCTTCTGATCTCAGCCCAGCCCTGACCAGCAATGGCAGGTAGTCACATACATTGAGGGCTTCTCTCAGAGACCAGACAAGCAGTCTGCTGAGAGGTGACACAAACACATACCATAATGTTCGAGGTCAACAATGGTGTCCGCTAAACTGGGCTCAAGTTCATCGAGGTCCAGGCACGGAAGGGACTGAGTTTCAGGCAGGTTCTCCAAAGTCTGTTCATGTAGTTCCTAGGGGAAGGGAATTAACAACTCGTGAGAGCTGACAGAAGAAAGTGGCCCCACCACAAAGAAAGCAACATTCTTCTCTCTAAGCTTAATAGCATTTTCAAACTTCAAGTTGGTAACTTGGGATAAGAGAAGTGATCTTGAATCAGAGAGTAACCTTGGGCAAAGCATTTGACCTCTGTAGGAATCAGAGTCTAGGCCATAGGTAGGTGAACCAACCAAGATACCCAAGGAGCCAAGTCAAGGCTCAGTCAAGTATTGGTTCCATCAGCAGCTAGAAGCAAGCATCACTCTCCTGGGTGTGCCCACAGTATCCCCACCTAACCCCTCCTCATCCCAGCCCTGCACAATCTCATTTCAAAACTAAATGTCTTGAGTTGAATGACGTCAAAGTCTTGTCTGGATTTACAAGTTTAAGAATTTCCAATTTCTAAACGACAAACACCTAAGAAATGATGAAGTAATTCTGCTTCAAAAATATAAAAGGTAAGGGTGGAAACGTTGATAGATGTTTCCCTGGCATGAAAGAAGTCATGTGTTCAGTTCCTATCACTGTATAAACTGCATAGCTGTTTGACACAGACCTACAATTTCAGCCAGGGAAGTTGGATTAATTACTGTCCTATTGCTGTGAAGAGACTCCATGACCAAGGCAAGTCTTATTTCAAAAAGCATTTAGGGGGCTTGCTTACAGTTTTACAAAGTTTGTCCATGATCATCATCTTAAGAAGCAGACAGGCATTGCAAAGGAGTGTTAGCTGAGAGATTTATATCCTGATCAGCAGGCAGGAGAGAGAGAGAGAGAGAAGAGGAGAGAGAGAGGAGAGAGGAGAGAGAAGAGAGGAGAGAGGAGAGGGAGAGGGAGAGGGAGAGAGAGAGACTGGGCCTAACTTGGACTTTTGAAACCTCAAAGCCTATCCCCAATGACACAGTTCCTCCAATAAGGTCACTCCTACTCCAACAAGGCCACATCTCCTAATCCTTCTAATCTTTCCCAAACTGTTCCACAGTTTGGTGACTAACCATTCAAATATATGAGACTATGGGGACATTTTCATTCAAAACACCGCATAAAGTGGAGGCAGGAACATTAAGCAATCCTGGACTAAATGGTGTGTTTGAAGAGAGCCTGCACAATATGAGATTCTGCCTCAACAAAACAAACCCGAGCCTGGCGTGGTGGTGCACGCCTTTAATCCCAGCACTCAGGAGGCAGAGACAGGCAGATTTCTGAGTTCAAGGCCAGCCTGGTCTACAGAGTAAGTTCCAGGACAGCCAACAAAACAAAAACAAAACTAACTGAGTGAATGAATAAATAAATAAATGGTAAGTACCCAAATATATTAGTAGGAATTTCAATATATCAGTTGTCTTTTACTATATATTATTATTATTATTAATTATTGCATTGTGTGTTTGTAAACTAAATCTAATACTGAACTGTCCTATTTTCTCTGATAAGCAGCTTTTATGGAGGTGAGAAAACTAATCCAAGAAGCTTTTTATTGAGAAATAAATTAAAAGGAAAATCCAAAGTAATATTAAGTAAGTCAAATCAAATGAAGTCATGCCCCCATTCCCCACACAGCAAGGCATTTGTGAGTATTGTTAATAAGTCTGCTTTCCCTCTGGGAGGTACAGCTGGATCCAGACTGCAAAGGCTCACTGACAGTGGATGGAGAGCCCAAGAAAGGGAGATGCTTGACTATCATCACTGAATGCAAGTCAAAAGGCATTTGGAAATAAGCACTCAATTGAGTGACTTGCTGGGATTCTCTTTGAAGAGGACACAACTGCTGTATCTGCCTCTCTCGAGATGAGGATCAGTGAGCTACTTTTTTTTTTTTTTTTTTTTTTTGGNTTTTGGAGACAGGGTTTCTCTGTGTAGCCCTGGCTGTCCTGGAACTCACTCTGTAGACCAGGCTGGCCTCGAACTCAGAGATCCACCTGCCTCTGCCTCCCAAGTGCTGGGATTAAAGGCGTGCACCACCGCTGCCCGGCAGTGAGCTATTCTTTGACCCTGCTCCCAGCACACATATGGACATCTGGTCTGCTAGATACTTCTCCTAGACTTAGCACATGTATGACTGTAGATGCCATTGGAGGAAAGGCAGCCAGGATTTGCCTTGTAAATTGTAGGGTTTTTTTTTTTAAAACTACTATCCTCTTAAGAAATGGAGTCAAACACGATTCTACTCTTAACTGCTTGCTTCAAGACTTCAAAACCCAAATTCAGCCAAGCAGAAAACGCCTGCCAAAATAAAGACATTGTCAGTTAAAGTCTGAAAACAAATCAAGTCACTCTCCTAAGTGCCTCAGAGAATTTTCATAACATATGGCACACTGGACCCATTCACTCCCCAAACTCTCCCTCGACAGCTGCTTCTGAAATATTCAGAGGGTTCTGGAAACAGGGCTCAGTTGGCAAAGTGCTTGTTATGTGAGCATAAGGACCTGCACTCAGATTCCCAGCATCTATATTTTAGAAGACAGATGTTAATCCCAAAGCTGGAGAGGTAGAAGACAGGAAAATCCCTGCGGCTTGCTGGCCAGCTGCATTAGCATAATCAATGAGCTCTCAGGTAACTGAGAATTACCTCCCAGAATAAGGGAGAGAGGACTGGAGAAGGACCCCGCTGCTCACCTCTGGTCTTTATATGTATGCACAAACACAAACATCCACACACCTGCAACAGACAGACTCCCCACAATGAACCACCCAGGAGTTTGTTGTAGCCAGGCATGAGAGAAAGGCAAAGGGAATTGAGGGCAGAGTCTCAGTGAAATTGGAAGGAGATGAAGCCATCAGAATATGGAGAAGATGGGGGGAGGAAATGCAGTCGAAGAAGGCAGCACTTCCCCTTTATTACATCTTCCTTCAGCTTCTTGCATCTGATTAATTCAGCCTCTGTCATATCTTATTTCATCTTCTTCAGTTCAACAATGCCTTTCCCTGAGATGATGAAAACCCTTCAGGCCTCTGCAAAGTGTTTAGCTTCTTGCATTGTTCTGTGAATACCATTAAACCCATCTCCCTCTTGTGTCTGTGAGTATGATTCACCCTGCCTGTTCCCTGCCTGCTTCTCTGTCTCCCGGTCCTCCTGGGGTGAACAAGAAAGCCTTCCCTCAGGATGCACCTCCTTCTCCTCTATTCCCATTAAATGAGTTTTTCCTCTAAAGAGATAAGAAGAGATCTGCTCTCTGTGGTCTTTTTCAGTTCCTTCATCTGGAGAGGATGGTCATGTTCAGGAGCCCCACTTCCCACCCGTGGCTAATGGGATGTAATCAATATCAGAATCAAAGGGAGTCTATCAGAAATCTGATAAGCCCAGGCCCCACCCCAGAGCAAACAGTACCACAGGATACCCTGGTGCATTTTGAAGTCTGACAAGTGTCATGTAAGTCACAGAGTTTACAAGACAGCCAGCTGGAGGCTTTCCTGGAGACAGTCCCACCTCTGGCAGAGGGAGGAGAGGGCTAACAATGAATAATCTGTTAACCTCACGCTGACTTGCTAACAATGCTCCCATCCATATACAAGCCTAGGGAATGCACTTCTGAAAAGCTCAGGACCACAGTGGTGCTAAACCTCAGCAAACTCAAAAGAATCAACTAGAATCTTTAGATAGAACATGACAGTATGTTTGCGTGTGTATGTGTATCTCTGTGTGTTTATGAATGGGTCTACATGTGCACGCATACACACACTCGCAACTTGCTGAGAGAAAGGAAAGTGTGATGGTCAATCTTACTTGTCCCTTTGACCAGATTTAGAATCACTATGGAGACACTGTGGAGACACATTTTGCATCTGCAGAAAGGTTGAACTGTAGAAGGAAGACCTACTCTGAAGGCGGGCAGCATCAGCCACCACAAAGGAGGTCAGCTAGGCAATGACATCTGTCTCTCTCTGCTTCCCGAGGGCCAATACAGTGTCCTCGCCATAACAACTTTTCTGCCACTATGGGTGGTAATTTCAAATCATGTGTCCCCCGAAACTCACTCCCAAAGCAAACCCCTCCTTGGGTTGCTCCTGTCAGGTGGCTTCTGTCTCAGCATCAAGAAAAGTGACTAATGCATGAAGTCACCAGGGGTGTGTGCTGGGAGTTACAGGATCTCTGAGCAACCTTTCTTTGTCTGAGCTGGGCCAAAATAAAGAATTTTTTTTTTTTTTGGCTCCATGTTCTGTGAGATAACATATGGATAACAAAATCTCCTGGGGTTCTGCCTGTCATGCAGTCTTTGGGTTATCATTAGAATCTTAATACCCAAATTTGCAGAGGTTACAAACAAGCTTGGCTTTCACAGTTGTTCAGCACCTCTGGATGCCACAGTATGTGATTACTGGTAATAACTATATCAGACACAAAGATGATTATCTTAAGGGGTTAAAGAAGAAAAGTGAACATGTGAAGTAGATTATTTTTCCCTGACTTGTAAGATCTCACTCTTCTTTGCCATGTGATAACTTCAAAATAAACTCAGAGCTTGGTGTGGCTTCACATCCCTGGAATCTCAGCACCTGAGAGGCTGAGGCAGGAGGCTCATGAGTTTAAGGCCAGTCTGGGCCACATAGGGAGGGGAGGGAGGGAGGGACAGAGGGAAGGAGGAAGGGAGGGAGGGAAGGGAGAGGAGGGAGAGGAAGGAGAGGAGGGAGAGGAGGGAGGGGAAATGGAGGAAAGTGGGTCACTTAGGCTTCACAAAAAACAAAACCAACAAAAAAAAAATCTGTTTCCCAAGCTCCAGTCTTAGCAAAAAAAATCTCTCAGACCTCAAAGCATCCCAGAAACAAGCGCTCCACTGTATCTTGATTGAGCAAGTAGTTTTCACACACTAACTAACACAGAGCCTTTAGGAACCCATCAGCTTCCTTATCTAGGTCTTTAGGAATGCCTGGGTTTTCAGACAAAGCAGACAGTTTCAGGGGCAAAGACCTACTACTAGAAGCCGCCAATTGTCACAGTGCCTAGGGGTGTCTGGGGTCCTGAAGCAAGGCACTCAGTGTCCTTGAGGCATGGCTTCTTCAATGCTGTGGTGGCATCCAGACCTTTCTCTTCGTTGAGACCTGGTCCTGTTGCTGACACCATGTCCTCTTAGCCAGAAATGTCTCTATTTGCCAGTATCCATGAGCAGGAAATTTCCCAGGTCTCTGAGACCTGTGACAGATTCCACAAATGGGTTCACCAAAAATAGGGGTACCAGAAAGGTGGAGCAGAGGGTAGAACTGAGCACTACTGTGGTACCAGAAAGGTGGAACACTTATCACCAGCACTCCTTTTTTTTTTTTTTTTTTTTGGTTTTTCGAGACAGAGTTTCTCTGTATAGCCCTGGCTGTCCTAGAACTCACTTTGTAGACCAGGCTGGCCTCGAACTCAGAAATCCGCCTGCCTCTACCTCCCAAGTGCTGGGATTAAAGGCATGCGCCACCACGCCCTGCTTATCACCAGCACTCTTATGGTATCAATAAGCAGAAAACTCATAGGTGCATATGGAAGACTAGTTCTCCTGTGTGATCCAACTTTGGACTATCTGATCCTCCAAAGAATTGAGTAAGACAGATGAGCACTGTCTTGCCCAGAGTGGGACAGAAAACAAGTGTTCCCAGGCCTCACTTGTTTAAAAGAGAGATTTGCTTGGGCTTCTGTCAAATCCAGGGATTGGAGGCCTGTAAGTGGTAGGAGGTCTATTAAGCTAAGCTATAGATTTATAGCTGACATACAGGTTCTTCAACAGTCTCAAGGTTGGTTCTTTCTGTTCAAGGAGAGCCTCTCAGATATGGAAAACTCTGGGTGAACATCTTAAAGCTTTTCTTCTCCATGGTGCCTCTATCAGAAAAGCTATGAGGTTGCTGTTATGTCAACTGTCCCAAATGATCCCCCACATAGACTACCTTAGTATCAGCTCCTACCACCAAGGCCCCAGAAAGATACTCTCAGCTATGAATGAAAATAGCATTTACCACTCAGAGATTTCAAATACAGAAGACTTGAACGGGGGTTGAGGGGAATCCTACAACTCTCTTCATTATATCTGTGGTCCTTCAGTTTGAGCAAAGTTATTATCACAGTGCAGGATGACGTGGATGAGACAGAAAATGAGGTTAAAGAATAAAAATAAGACAAAAGGGACTGATGGACTGGAGAGGTGAGACACAAAGGTCAGAAGTGAAAAATCAGGTGTGCGAGCATCTGTCCTGTCACTTAATCATCTCTGGTTATCCTGCAGATGATGGCCACTTGATGTGTGAGGACTGAATCTACTGGTCCACTTCTAGATTCAAGCTGTTTTGAATCAGAGTTGTCATCAGCTGTCAGGTTACTTTTTAAAGCCCCCCCTAAAGTTGGGCCAGGTCAGTCCCGGTGCTTTATTTCCCACCTCTTTCCTACACATTTAGTCTGATGGCTCTAAAGGACCCAGAGCAAGGAAACACCCACTTAAACATGAATGAGGGGTGCTTACGTGGAGCATGTGGGCACGCACAGACCCCACGTTCTGGGATCTCAGGGCCTGCATTCGTTTGTCATTTTCTTTATAGTTTTCTCCAGCAATCTTTCTGTAAAGTGGATACAAGGGTATACAAATCAGTACAAAGTGCTTACACCGTATCTATAGTATAAATAAGCATGATGCATGTTTTAACAGGCAGACTGCTTAGCAGGAAGCCAGGCCATCAGGTCTGTCCCTCATGGTCCAGCCCCACAACTGATTATATCTCTTTTTAACTTTTCATGCGATTCTCTTCAAAAGAACATACAAGGAAGATGTGGCTTGTAGTCAACGATGGGAACCCCTGGGCTATCAGGAAAAGATAGCACCTACTCCTGAGCATCCTGAAGATGCTGCCACCCCAGCATCTGAGATTCCTTCTCCCTCAGGATGAGCAAGCCCATAAGCAAGGACACTGAAAATACATGCCAAGGAATGTGTAGGCACTGTGGTGGAGGGGAAGTGGTAACTGTCAGCTATTCAGTCCCATACTATTAGCCACCTTAATGTATGACAGATAGACTCCCAGGACTCAGGACTGCTTTTGTCTAACACGCCCGCCCCTCTCCAGCAGCCACCGTTCTACTCTTTACTTGGGCAAGCTTCATTTTTACACTACATATTAATGAGATTATGCACAGTGTTGGCATTTCTCAATGACATTAGCTAAAATACACGGTCTCTCTTGAATCCTAGAAACAATGATCAAAATTCTAATCCAATTAATTTATAAAATCAAGGCCAAATAGGAAGAATAATATTATATCATGTGGAATATTCATGCTATTCTTTTGCCTATAAATAGTTTTAATCTGAATAATAATTTTTAATATGCATGGGAAGTATTACATTTGCCTTTTTAATACATTCCTTTCAGATTTCACTCTCCATTTATATTCAACCAATAACAGGAACTATGCTACCTTGGAGATATTAGCATTTCTTAGTTAGACACAGGTTTGGATCTACGAGTTGATGTTGTGACTTGAGTAATTCAAGCGCATATCTATCTCCAGTTAGACCCACAATCTGTGGTTTATAGGAACCACATGCCTTAGCTGCCGAGAACAGACTGCATATACATTTTCCCAACTGAACAATCCATACCATCACCTGGTAGCCTGAAACTGACCATGACAGGAGCATTCACACCAGATCAGCAAACAAATGACCTGCCTCTAAACCCAAAGATGCTCATTAAACATTCTTCAACATCCTACTGTCTATGACTTCTCTGCTGGGATGAACTATGCCCCGAAACAGTGAGCCAACATGCACCCTTCATCCTGTAAATTGCTGTTGTAGGAGTACTTTATCTCAGCAGCAGGAAAGTAACTAATACAGAGTAAATATTGAAGCTGTCTGTTCAGTCTCTTGATGGGTCAGGTCCAAGTGCCAGCACAATCAGGTTTTAGTTAGAGCCTGGATATAGCATCATCACCAGCAACCTCCCTACCTTTCAACCTCTGCCTTCACACGGGACTGCAAACCTGATATAATTAGTACCTGACATCTAGTCTATTGCTCAGTAATCATATTTGGGGGTGAGTGTAATTAATAAGTAAGTGACCATACGTGCTTTGGACTCTTGTTTTGGCTTTTGGCTTCCTTGTATGAGTTCTATGACAACTGTTGGGGTGCAGGGTGTGGGGCACCCCAAGGCAAGGAGCTTACTTCAGCCTCCTGGCTCTCTCACTGGCTACCTGCAGCTTCCTCAGCTGCATCAATTAATTCTCTGGGAGTCATTCTCTGAGCGTCAGACAAGGCTTGCAGAGTCTGCAAGTGAATCTTTTTCTGCCTATAAAGTAATAAACATTCCACAAACATGCAACTCATACCAAACATGCTCAGAAAAAAAATTAAACAAATATTTTACACAAGGATCATTGCTCTATGGAGAGAGCAGCATCTTGGGGCAGGAAAATCTAATAAACTCCGAGTGGGTAATGAGCCAACAAGGGCTGGAGTTAATCAGCATTATTTTTCAAATTGGATTTCTGCTTAAAAGCAAATTGTGTACTTTCCAAATTTCTGCTCATTTCATGGCCTGTGGTTAGTTTTTATAATGTGAGACAAATCAGGATTCTGGCCATTGGAGAGTAAAGAGGCTACTGGAGTAACTCATCTAAGTGAATTAGGTCACGGTCTTTGGAAAGGCAGTGAATACCACCTCCACCACCCACTCTCTCTGTAGCCAAGGGTGCTAGAGAGTGAACCCCAGTTTCCTTGTCTGTAAAGACTGGGCTAAAGTAAGTGTCACATGAGATAATTATATGTACTGTCTAATGGTGGCAGTATAAGAACTGTATTATCTTGAATGACTCATACCCTGGGCTTTCTCCAATAGATACTTTGGAGATAGTATAGTATGATAGATAGATAGATAGATAGATAGATAGATAGATAGATAGATAGATAGATAGATAGATAGATAGTATGGTCCATACTTTGAAGGTCAGTCACCAGCAACCTCCTGTGGGCTCAAAGCCTCACGCCAAGATCACACTCTTCAGGTTCTTTGGAGGCTATGAAATCTCTGTCTAAGCATAAAAGAGAACAAGAGCACCCACATTATAGAGGTAGAGCACCCACATTATAGAGGTAGAGCACCCACATTATAGAGGTAGAGCACCCACATTATAGAGGTAGAGCACCCACATTATAGAGGT
>NC_034599.1:98489270-98537310 GCF_900095145.1 Mus pahari
TAGAGGTAGAGCACCCACATTATAGAGGTAGAGCACCCACATTATAGAGGTAGAGCACCCACATTATAGAGGTAGAGCACCCACATTATAGAGGTGTCCTTCATTTATTGAAGAAACTCCTTTTTGTTCAGTCGAAGAAGCTGCTCACGCTAAACAGGGATTGCAAGGCTGGTAGCCACACTCCCAGTGACCTCTCCTTCTGTTCTTGTTTAGGGACAAGTGTCTCAGAAGGCTCTTTGCTCTCAACTTCTTCTTTTGGAAGCACCACTAGAAACTGCCCTCAGCCACCGTCATGCTTCTAGCATGTCACCCAGACCAGAGTGTCCCTAGAAGGGACTGTTGGTCAGGGATATGCACCCTCTTATTCTATAAGACCCAACAGACTTCTCTGAAACACAGTCACAGATCTTGAAAATAAAGGGGACTGATTGAAATCGATATTTTACAATGTGAAATACTTCCCAGACAATTGAATGCCAGCACGCCATTGATTATAACTGGTCCACAACTGTGGTTCAACATGTCAGCTAAAATTAACTTACTTTCTTTAAAAAACAGGATAACCTCTACTCTCACATTGGTAGTTAATAAACAAAAAATAAACTTCAAGTTTCTTGAAAGAATGGATAGCAATGCGAGAAGGGTATTAGAAACACGTCTATAAATTCACCCCAAGGGATCGCTTTCAGGTGCCCGTTTGCTTAAGTTGAATGTGAGGCTGCGAAACCATATAGGAGCCAGTGGAGAAACCACTGGGGGTGGGGGGCGGTCAGGGGAGAGTGTCTGTGATGGGATGTGCCAGGGGAGAGTGTCTGTGATGGGGTGTGCCAGGGGAGAGTGTCTGTGATGGGGTGTGCCAGAGTGTCAGAAGACAGTACCTGGCTATTTGGTCTTGAAGGTCAGCCTGGGGGCTCCTGTTCTTATGCTACTGCCTTGCACACCACTGGGGAGGAGGAGCTATTGCCCTCGGGTTCTCATTAAATTAAATAGAGTTTCATTAATAAAATTGTAGCTTTAATCTTTAAGAAGCAGGGTTCCAGCTGGGTGGTGGTGACGCACACCTTTAATCCCAGCACTTAGGAGGCAGAGGCAGGCGGATTTCTGAGTTCGAGGTCAGCCTGGTCTACAGAGTGAGTTCCAGGACAGCCAGGGCTACACAGAGAAACCTTGTCTCAAAAAACCAAAACACATAATAATAATAATAATAATAATAATAATAATAATAATAATAATGATAATAAGCAGGGCCCCTGGTATCTGCATCTATGATCTGAAGGCACCTACCACTCTGTGCTTTTACGAGTAAAAGAAAAAAATTTTTCTGAATGAGAAAAAAGGGAAGTCAGGCCCAGAAATCATTGTGGTTCTTTTGGAGATATATGTTCTCTTCTCTCTCCTCTATCTCTCTGTCTCTCTGTCTCTGTCTCTGTCTCTGTCTCTGTCTCTCTCTCTCTCTCTCTCTCTTTCAGAGAGAGGATGTATGCTATGTGAAGAAAGTGAATCTGACTATTATTATTATTATTATTATTATTATTTCAAATGCCTCGAGAGCCTACAATACTTTCCTTCAGCAGATAGACTCTGACAGTTAAGCAAACACCATGTGAAGCCATCTAGTTTCTGATGGCAGGCGCATTTGCATAAACACTCCTAAATGTCTGCCATACGCATTTCTCTATACACTCACAGGGTGACTGCGATGCTGCCCTGCGGATCTGTGAGCTGTGCAGTGGTTTAGGAGGGCAGGATTTCAGCCTGCTACCACCCAAGGCAAACAGCTTTGGCACACCACATTACTGAAGCTTCTTAATTTCTTGGCAAGACTTAAGTGAAATCTAGGATGCTCCACACAGTCATCTTAGCACTAATAGGTTTTTAAAGACTGATGCACTTAGCATTTACACGAAATGGGCTTTTCAAAACCAGAGCAGTTACTTACAAGGCATTAATCGTATGAGCAGCCTCCCTCTGACAAACGGAGTTCTTGTCTTCCAGTGTCATCTCTGGATATTTACACATCAGGAGCTGAAATAAAGGAAAACCACATGCAACTTAAACATCCCTTTCAGCAATGAAAGGGCACAAAGGTACCCCATGCCTTCTCTGTTTGAGGCCTTTGCAGTAGGCAGCAGGGCACTTTGAGAGAAAGCTCACAGTGCTGTTTTTCTCTCTTTGTTAATTAATACTCTGTGTGGCCGCTTCTGTGGGAGGATCCCTCAGGTGGCTCCTGTCTGCCTCCAGGTTAACCTTGCCTCCCCACTCCTTTCTCTCGGTTTCCCTCCTCACTCCTTCCATTGCCCACCTCCAACAGGCCTTCCCTCAGCTCTAGGAGTACCCAGCTCTCAGCCTTTAGTAGACTATGCTAACCCTCCCCATGACAAGATGGGCACCAGGCAAATAGGGTAATTAGCTAAGGTACAACATTCAAGGGGGTGATATAGCTATATCTCGGCAAGCAGAAGAGGTACTTACTTAATGCATGCTCTCATTTGTAAAACCAAAAATAATGCGCAAACCTATGAAGAATAGCATCCCAAATGTTTACAGACAGGATCCAACCCTGACCCAGCAACTACAACTCACTTGCTTCTAGCCAATCTTGCCTTGTTGGAGTTTGTCTTTAAGGTTTTATATTTTGCTATCAGGGTTTGCTGATGTTAATTATGAAATATTGCAGGGCTAGAGAGACGCCTCAGCAGTTCAGAGCACTGACTTACGTACTTTTCAGTACCCACATAGTTATTCACACAGGTCGGTAACTCCAGTTCTGGAGGATCTGACACCATCTTCAGGCCTCCTTTTAAGCAGTTTTCCTGGCTAACCCCTCCCAGTGTTAAGATGGCCTCTATGGCTCTGGCCACCAAAGCCTTCCCCCTCTCCTGTTCTTTTTGTCTTTTGTTTATAATGTTCAGTCTTCTTTGTTCTTGTTATCATTTTCATTTTTTGCTACTTTTCCTTGGCTACTGAATTCTGACTCCCGCAGTCAAACTTCAGAAGAACAGACCACCATGCTTGCCCCTTTCTTGTCTCCCCAGGGTTGTCAGCACTGTGCATCATGAGCACACCTCACTGTTATCTTTGCTTCCTTTAGATTTAGATCTTGGTCTACTGGTGAAAAGATGGCACCTGTTACAAGGCGGGTTGTCTGGAGGTTCCTCTTAGAGCTATTCCTAACCCAGGGAACATGCCTGAGAGATTAGAATAGCAAAAGTCGGAGAGGTCCATGAAAGGTAAAAGCCTTAGAGAGGACAGTTTGCATCTCACGCCTGCTCGAGGTGGGTCCTCGGTCTCATCAAGCTCTCTGATGTGAAGGAAAACAAAGAAATGCCTAACCAATTAAAGATGAAGCCTTGTCACAAAGGAGGGAGTAAGAACAGCCTGATGAAATGCCCAGATTTCCATATTAGCTGTACATTTTTGGCCTAACAGAGATGGACTTCAAAGTGTTCAGGTAAGATCTGTCAGCCTCAGAGCCACTGGATAGATAATGGTTTTAGGTAGAAAATTAGAGCCCTGACTTTCCATGTCTGGTGGCATCAGGGAACCAGGGTTGCTGTGGTCTTCTTTGTAAACAGGTTTCCCTGGTATTCCTCTTGGCTCCATTAAACCTGCCCGCCTTGCTGACTGACTCTTACTGCCTCTCAGCCCTACAGCATGGCCTAGGCTCACAGACTGACTGTGTGCAAGGCCCTTCAACACTCTCACTGCCAGTACCTGAAGCTGTTCTTCCATGTAAGGGGCTTTTAAAATGTCTGCAGCCGATGGTCTCAATGAAGGACTCTTGTTCAACATGCTGTAATGTTCAAACAGAAAATGGGTTTTCAAATGAACAAAAACCTAAGTTCCTTGCAAACACAGTAACAGAATTTCAAATGGTTTCTGCTTCAGACTTGCTTCCGTACCATTCCATGATGGTGTTCAGTTCTCGTGGATATCTGTCAGGGAGTGAAGGTGTGCGACCTTCAACAATATTCAAAACCACAGACAAGAAACTGGAGCCAGCAAACGCATGATCCATGCAACACATCTCATATAAAATACATGCCAGTGACCTGCAGACAAAAAGCAAAACATTTAAGTAAAGAACAAATGTCCCATTTAAAATTTGCCCATCAGGAAAAGCCTCAGAGACATTAGGGCATTAGCCACAATGCACCAACATCTCTTTGAGGTTGTACGTATTTATAAGAAAAACAAAACAAACAAACAAACAAACAAAAACCTGAACTCAAAAGAAAGATGACAGACAGACAGGGACACACATACACACACTAAATGCATGAACACACACATGCATGCAGGCACAAAACACACAAGTCCAAGATCTATCAAAGTATGACGCACAGAAAGAAATATGCATATTACATTTTCCAAAGGAAAAAAAATAAAGAATCCAATAGCAAGATGTCTGTACAGGGTGAAGAATCTGAAATCTGATTAATGTAGCTGGGTATTTTAAAATGAGCTTTTATGAAAGAAAAACAAAATGATGTTACATGTTACCTTCCTAAAGTAATGATTTTTGTTTGTTTTTTGTTTTTGTGTTTTTCGAGACAGGATTTCTCTGTGTAGCCCTGGATGTTCTGGAACTCACTCTGTAGACCAGGCTGGCCTCGAACTCAGAAATCTGCCCGCCTCTGCCTCCCAAGTGCTGGGATTAAAGGCGGCAGAATGAATTTTTAACTTATTAGCCTGACCTACCCTCTGCTGTGTACTGCGTATGCTGAAAGGGAAGCTGGCATTATTTATTAGTTGTTTGACTAGACTCCATTTGCAAGTAGAGTGGCAGAGAAACTATTTGTAACTCACATTCAAATGTATAATTCTCCTTGGGGCTCATGAAACAGGGATCAAACCAGAGAGCAGCCCAGTGCTGGGGTGCATTAGCCATGCTAAGTGATGCCTTTGAGCTGGCAGGAACCCGATCCTAATGCTCCCACAGTATGCAGAAAATGAAACTGAAAGTCTTCCCTGAGCTCAGTATTAAAAAAAAAAAAAAAAAAAAAAAAGGCTTTTTAAAAAATCTCATGGGTATTGTGAATTATGTAACAGCCAGATTTCCCTTTTCATGGTGATTGCTTAAAAGATGAAAATCACGAGTTTATAACGGACTATTTAAAAGCTATATGCTATATAACTTTTAACACAATGCTTAGAAAGGAGAGACTATATATAAAGAAACACACGATCATAGAATTTGTTCTGTGGTTTCTTATGGAAGTGCATGCATAAGAGAATTCTGAATATGTACACTGAAAATTTTTCTGATCCAATAAGCATTTAATAACACCAAAGCTGGGCTGGTTACAAAGCACTTTCATGCCTGTTACAACACAAAAGGAGCTCAAACCTCCCAGTGACACTGAGCCAATATGTATTTCTCTTTCAACTCGTAGACAAGGAAATTGGCTGGGAGAAGCTAAATGACTTGATCAAGGTCACACAGTAGCAAATGGGAGAACTGACTCTTGAATGAAAACGTTTTTCTTCCAAGCACTCTATTATTTCAATTAGGAAAAAAAAAAAAGACAGTGTTAGGAGTGCTTACACAGAACTAATAGGGCCCTAAGGTCAACATGAAGCTCAAAGGTTGTATCCATCTATAAGAGTATTAAATGGTATCTTATATAGGAATTTTAATATACTGAGATTTTAGCATGGAAGAAAAATAAAAACAGAGTGTTCCTCACAAGCGGGAAAGCACTAAACATGTTCTGGAAGCGTGATCCCAGGCAGAAACAAGCAACACTAGGATTGGCAAATAGCATCACATAGAATACTGTGTGGATATGTATAAATGAACGTTCTTGCTACGCAAGAACACTGATAATAGCTTGTTGGGTCTAAACATGGTGTGCAATCAAGTTTATGTCAAGAATAAGGCAAAAAACAGAAGAGAACCAGACATGTAATGTGTTTCTAGTTTGTGTCAGTGAACTAAGAAGTTATAATGATATTTTTACTAGACAGTAATAAGGATGCACATTGTATTTTCTTGAGTCATCACTGAAGGATAATATAGAGCAAGCCAGGAGAAAGAAAATTCAACTACAAAATTGTAAACTAAAAGGAAAGAAAGAGATAATAATAAAAATGGAACAAATGAAACACAGAGGGCATAAACAAGTGAAATGCAGGAGGAATGAGTCAGCAGGTTCTGACTGGTGGCCCACAGAGGCCCACACATGTGCAATAGTTGCTTCCGCATTTGCTAAGCCTGAAGCCGGCCTGATGGCCTGGAGACAAATGATGACAGAACAACCAATCAGATGGTGCCAACTACGTGGAGCTAGCAGTTATGGACCAATGGGGCATGGGTAGAGGGTATAAAGGCACTCCTCCATTCTGCAATAAACTGAACACCTTGCAGTCGATGGCCATGCTTAACTGTGACCCTTGCTTTTCCTCTATCTGTTTGACTTCCTTAAGGGTGGACAGTGATACCCAAAGACATGAGGAGTTGGCCAAATTCATATGTGGCTCCTGGTCACAACAGTTCTTTAATTATTTCCTCTCATTGTCCCAAAAGATTCAAACTCTAAACCTGAGTAGGGTCAAAGTCTTAAACTTTGATGCTTCCTTTGTTACCAAGGTTTGGGAGAACATCCAAAGGCACCTCGATCCCTCTTGGATCACCACATCTGGAATTTTGGGAGGGATTGTGCTATTAATAATTATTCTTCTCAAGTGCCTTATACAGCATGTGTCACAGCAATGCTATATCAACAAGACCACACTGAGAGTACTTATAGCCCTTGAATGCCCTGAAAAGAGACTATCTACAACAATGGTGCAAGCTTGGTTGGCAGAAATGCAGAGGGCCACTAATTAGGCTCCCCTACCACCCAGGCAGGCTTTCCAGAGTGGCTCTCCTTTCAGAGCTGGTAGGCAATGAAGGGTAAGGCCCTAGCTGCTAGGTCAACTCAAGATAGGCAAGGCTCCTTCTGCTGGTCACCCCCTTAGGTAGGGTCAACAAGATCAGAGCACAGAACTCTGGCTCCCACTGAGTTGCCACTTTCTAAAAGAAAAAGGTGGGTATGTAGGTGGATATGTATGCATGTTCTGACTGGCAGCCTAAAGTGGCTCACACATGTGCAATAGTTGCTTCCATGTTTACTAACCCTGAAACCTGCCTGGTGCCTGGAGACAGATGATGAAAGAGAGTATAACCAGAACAACCAATCAGATGGTACCAACTACATGGAGCTAGAAGTTATGGAGCAATGCAGCATAGGCGGAGGGTATAAAGGCACTCCCCAGTTCAGCTATCAACCAGTCTGCTTCTGCTTCTCACTGGGCTCCCAGAGACGTGTGTCCTTGATTCTGAGCCTTCCTACCCCCTCTCCCCAAGGACAGTCTTTTGGGGCTAAGGATTATGGCAATAGTAAAATAGTTAAATTTTAAAAAGCTTGTCAGACTGGATTTAATTAAAAAAAAAAAAAAGAAGCAACAACAACAACAACAAAAAACCCTACTGCACTCCAAATAACAGAGCTATAGCATGCTGAGCTGCTGAGATGTCTTAGCAGGAGAAGGT
Source organism: Mus pahari (assembly GCF_900095145.1). Taxonomy (NCBI): domain Eukaryota; kingdom Metazoa; phylum Chordata; class Mammalia; order Rodentia; family Muridae; genus Mus; species Mus pahari. The sequence continues at coordinate 98,496,808 of NC_034599.1, forward strand.
TGCTGGCAAGCCTGCTGGCAGGAGTGTAATTGTAGTGACCATGGTAGAAGGTAAGCAGCTCCACATGCCCATCATGGACTGCCAACTCTCCACAAATAAATCAAAGTTCAAAAGACAAAGCTATGTCATGCAAACACTTACCAAAAGACTGCTAGTAGGTCTACTCGAATAGGGGAACACAGGCTTTGAGGGAGGACTCACTACTAAGTTCAAGATGATGTATTAATAAAGAAAGAAAGCTATCAGAAGCATATGATAACTTTAAATGTGCATGTATCAAGTGTATGTGTGTAAAGTACGTCATCCCTCTAGCTAACAGAACACAGAAACATCAAAGTCAGAAGGAAGTGATAAAACAAACACAAACACCAAGCTGACAAATTGCTATAGTGACAACATTCATTTTGTTTTCAAGAACTTAGGAATCATTTATCAAAACTAACAATACATGGGGTCATAGACAAGTTTCAATGAGTTCAAGAATCAAGACCTTGAGAGCATATGCTCTAGCTACAGAGCAAGTAAGCTAGACATGAAAACAGAAAAAGGGGGATAGGAGAAGGGGGTAGGAAATCTCCCACTACTTAAGAATTAAATATACATCTAAAAAGTCCTTAAACAGTAAAGCTGTATTGAATGAAATTAATGAATCAAAAGCACTAGATACATAAAGAAATAGAGGTTTAAGTCTATGATCAAGCTTGATAATTAAGAAACATTTTCAACAGCAGGGGGGAAAAGACAATAATTTACTAAATACACCTAAATAGACATGTGGTCAAACGTTGTCAATTTTTTTTTTTTTTTTTTTTGGAGACAGGACTTCTCTGTGTAGTATTGGATGACTTGAAACTCACTGTGTAGATCAGGCTGGTCTTGAACTCACAGTCACCTGCCTCTGCTTCTCAAGTACTGGGATTAAAGGAATATGCCACCACTGCTGGGGGCCAAACTGTCCTCTAAATATTTATGTTTGTACGCATAAACTAATGCTGTCTGGATCTTAGCTTCTCTCTACAGTGGACATGAGTTAATGCTGAGGCTCATAAGTGACCAAAGTGTAACTCTTAAATACTCAGTCCTAAATGGCTTAGCTACGTCAACCACATATCCAGGCTCAGGAACTGTCACAGCAGAGAGAGAGAAGAAGGTAAGAGCTTGAGGACTGGGGAGGGAGCTGTGAAATGCTGTCTTCTGGACATGGCCTGGCCATTGCCCACACAGATTCACTAAAGCTATGGTTACATGTACAGCAAGATGACCAGTCAGCATTCCAACACACAGTGATGATTAGAATACAGTGGGTTACCAAAAGGGCGGGCATTGGCATTGTGTAGGGTACCTGAGGAAAGTTAGAGAGGGAAGTCGGAGGCAGATGTAAGCAAAGTACATGCACGCATGCACATGCGTGCATACACACATACACACACACACACACACACACACACACACACACACACCACAAATAGAATGTTATGATATATTTAAAAGGCTCATATTAAGAAGAGATTTTATTTCAAGAATATGGTATTGATCTAGCATTTAAATAGTCAATTAATAAAATTTGCCTCATTATAGGAAACAAAAGATCAACTGTAACACCCCCTTACCAGATGGGGAAGGAGCATTTTATTCACGGTGGTCAAATGCATCTGCAGTTTTATAAAGAAGAAAGCACAGCATGATGGGAACAGGAGGGAATTTCCTTAGTCTTGTTTTTAGAGCTTTAAAATATATAGTCACAAAATAAACTTATTGGTGAAATACTGAAATTTTACAATTTCCTACTGAGATTGAGATCAAGATAAGAATCAATATACCATATCTATACTACAGGAAATGAATGTGTTACCTAGGGCAATAAGGCTAGAAAAAATAACTTAAAAATCAGCTAGGAACATTAACCCATCATTCATCATGTCAAAATGACTGCTTACATAAAAAGCTCAAAAGACTCTAAAGCCTTTGGAAGTACGTGGACTTAGCAAGCCTGCTAGATACAACGGCCGTTCTTATCTCTAAGTCTGCAACAGGAGCATCTTAAAATGAAATTAATTGTGCCACTTACACTAACATAACAAATGTCAAATATCTATAAATAAACCTAAGATGTGTGCCAGATCCTCCAGTGTTGGCCACAATATAGTGCTTCAGGAAATTAATGAAGAGCAAAGAACAAGAGAGGCAGAGGGGAAGAGGGATCGAGTTCCCCTGGAAGGTTCAGTTAAGAGGAAGGTGCTGCTGTCTCCTAAAATGACTTACAGACATCTGCAGTAGTGGCTAGACTCTTACTTGGCTTTTCTTCTTGTGTAGGAAGTGTCAAGATGACTCTAACTTTAAATGGAAGGGCTACAAAAAACAGTTTAGCTTAACAATGTATTCCTTGTAAGAGTGTGGTATTGAAAAAGATGAAAGAACGATTCTGATGGGACAGAAAAGAATACAGACATGCAAATTCTAGTGCTTGATTAAGGCAAAGGTTAAGGTAAACTACACTTCATATGGGGAAAGAGACAGAGACAGAGAGAGACAGAGACAGAGAGAGGGAGGAGAGAGATCTGTTAGACATCAGAGAAATGCAAACAAGCACTCCTGGGTAGTAATTCTGCATGCTCCTAGAATGGCTAAAAACCAACAAAACCAAATCAGTACTTGTTACGCTACAAATAAAAGATTTTAAGAAAAAGTTAGAAAGACAGAGGTCAAAAGAACAAAGCCAGGCACATCCCACCTCTCTAAGGGGTCAGAGGCTGTGTGGGAACAACAGTCTCTCATCTTATCAATGTTCTATTCCTGTGAAGAGACACCATTATCAAGGAAAACATTTCATTGGTGCTGACTTACACCTCAGAGGTTTAGTTCATTGTCATGGTGGGAAGCATGGCTGCATGCAGGCAGACATGGTGCTGGAAGAGTAGTTGAGAATTCTACATCCAGATCTACAGGCAGCAGGCAGGGAGAGACACTGGGCCTGGCTTGAGCATTGAACCCCCAAAGCCAGCCCCCCGTGACACACTTCCTCCAACAAAAGTACATGAAATAGATAGGTGCTAGCGGAAGGAAAAACGAGACAATGAACAAGCTTCTGCGACACTTGGAGTCAAAGATGGCTTCATTTTCCAGTCACATATTTTAAAATCTATCACCTAGATCCATTGTTTATTCTGATAGCTGTAATTGCATATACCTATGCTTTTATTTTCTCCAACTTCTAACTTAATATTGTTATGTGAAAATTATTATATCACCTCCTAACTTCTATCCTTTTGAAGGTAGAAAGCACCGGTATTGGAAAGCAGAAGTAGANACACACACACACACACACACACACACACACACACACACACACACACAGAGAGACAGAGAGACAGAGAGAGAGACAGAGAGATTTAGAAGTTTGTGCCTTGCATTCCTTTCTTTCCCTAAAATACCCCCCAAGTTTGAAGAGTTAAACAAATCTGTCCTCAAGGGATCACACTGTACACACTGAAGAGGAAGGTGGGGATCGGGTACATGTGAGACATATTCCACCCTAAATCCCCCTGCTTGCCATCTGCCCAAGTTGCTACACCTATGGGAGGGTTTCTGAAGCATGGCCTGTTAATGAATTGCAAATGAAATGCCAACCCCCTGTTTCTGTGCAGCTAAATTTACCTCTTTAAAGATCTGCCAGACCTTCCAGCAGAAACCTGCCCCAGCAGTGCTGGAAAATCGTATTATCTGTTCGGTAATATTTTCATTTGATGTGATTGAGAGGCATTCTGATGTTTTCAGTAAACACACACACACACACACACACACACACACACACACACACACATACACACAACTCCAGGAGATCAATGGCTGCTGAGAGGAAGAAACAATCTACTCCAACAATTAACCTGCTTCTACATTAACCAATTCCAAATAAGAGCAACATTAAATAGGCTTAGTGGGTTTTACACACACACACACAAACACAAACAATAATAATTATAAAAGAAGAGATCAAGCCAGGCAGTGGTGGCACATGCCTTTAATCCCCGCACTCGGGAGGCAGGAAGGATGGAAATGATGTAATAAAGTGCTCATGGATAAAATTCTCAAAAAGAAAATCAAAATTTAGAAAGTATACATAATGACCACAGTTAATGGTATGAAGAAATACAAAGTTAATACAAGCTCAGTGGATTTACCTTTGGTGCATATCAACCTAAACACCGTTTTTACTTAGAATTGAATATTAGCAGAGAGAGAGAGAGAGAGAGAGAGAGAGAGAGAGAGAGAGAGAGAGAGAGAGAGAGAAGCAGAGACATAAGCCAAATTGGCAGGGGCTCCTGTGCCAGTGACTGGCAGCCCCCTAGCCTTCCCCTTCTGAGTTGCAGCTGAAGAAAATGCTGGTACAAAAGGCCCGTTTCACTTGCCCTTAACCAGAGCAGTTCCTATATAGGTTAGCCATCAGGCTGTTGGGTTTGGGATGCCTTACAGGGGAGTGGGCACAGGTATAATTATTGCTCTCCAATGAGGGTACATCCTTTGGCCAGGCAGAGATGGGTGCTATCCCTCTATGTTTTAGTACACCTGTAGCTAAGCTTGCCTTTTGAGTCTACTAAACCTAGGTCCATTATTAAGAATAAACTGGACTCCATCAATGTGATTCCCACCACCATTCTCCCCATTTAAAACACCCAACAAACACAAGGCCCCAGATCTGAGAGCAGCCGAGCTGACTCTCACAAAAGAAAGAAGAGCAACAGTAAGATATTGCTTCATTTCTACTTAACTCCAGCTCCATCGTTCAAAAAGCACTGTCCTTTCTCATCTGAAATATATGTGCTAACTATTCATTGTTTAGATTGGCTTGAAGAACTGGTTGAGGAACACAAGTCATATTTATATTTCTACTGTGAAGAAAACGTTCTTTAGCAAACACTACACACACCAGCTGCATTCAAAGCATTGTCCTTGGTGGCCCTTATTATTGTAACTTTCCAAATAAGTGTTCATCAACTTTTAGAACCAAGTCATCCTTTGAGAACAACTTCCTATACTTGAAGGCTATAAATAATAAAATCCAGGAAGATCTAATAGATTACAGAAGGAAGGTAGGATGCATATGGGCAAGTGTTAACAGACGAAACCGTAATCAGTATTAGACTAATTCTTTTTAAGCATCATAAATATGGCATCTTCCACTATTAACACTCAAGCAAAGCATCTATAAATTATTCATATGTACTCACAGTCCCCAGAAAACATTCCTCAGGACATAGATGTCACCCACTCTGAGGTACAGATGGGTTCTCAGCCTCACGCAATCTAATTTTCCTGAGTGTCTCCCTGAGATCACTTGCCACACTTCTCTATCTGCCACTATAATTAATAGTTCTCCGATATCCGTTCCACTTTAGGTTTGGCAGCTGAAATTTCATTACCAGATAAGCCTGTTTTGATTTAGATACAAGCAAAGTAATTACTAAATTCATAATAAAGTGGTTATTTGGGGTCAAGATGATGATACATTCTCAGCTCATACTTGCTGAGTAGTTTATAATCACAGTAGGGGCGCTGGTCTAAAGCTGGGATAGATTTTGCATGTGTCAGGTACTTTTGTAGCTGCAAAACACCACAGGAACACTGCTTGATAGTCTTATAATTTCTCATGTAATATAAGGAGCAATTTGTAAACAAGTGGACTGGGCACAGAAGGAGTGAAGAAGTGGCTTTGTCTCCCCTGGGGTCCCCCTGCCTCAGTGACCTAGGAGCCATCCTCCTGAGCTGGCAAACAGGTGCAGATGCACTGTAAAGGAGTCAGGCATATGGCCAGAGAGCAGTCCTGGAACTTACACGACAGCTTCCTGAACTCATATGCCCTTAATCAAATGGCACATTGAAGTAACTTTAGACAACATAATCCTAAATCATAGAGACATTATATATTTTAATCTATTTTTATAATCCATAATATTTTTTAGATTAAGTATGAAGAAAAGTAGGTAGGTAGGTAGGTAGGCAGGCAGGCAGGCAGGCAGGCAGTTAATAGCCGCCATTGCAAAGCCCAGGACTGCTACAGTTCAGCTGGAGAAGGATCAGCAAAGGAGCAAGGTTCTTCACAAGGACTTCACAGGAGTGAGAGGCAAGTGTTTCTTCTTTATCTCTAGGTGACTGCACAGAGCTGGGGTGGGGGTGGGGCTGGGAGTGAGTGCTCAGTTAAACAATGTAAAGAAAGTTGTTCCTGGTGGCATGCCTTTGTCCTCTTTTCTTTCTGCTTTGTATTCCAGTTTTCTTTTAACTTTGGTGTGCACATGGGAAAGGATGAGAGAAAGTGATAGGTGAACTGGATTGGACCTCTGGGACAAGGGATCCTGGCGAGAACAAGAGTCAGCAGAGAATCTCAGAACAATCACAGAGCTGAAATGAGGGATATGATTTCTGTGCGAGGTCAGAGCTAGAACAAGTCTTGACAGTGTCTCTGCCATGGGAGGCTCCAAAGTCAACAGAGAATTAACAGCTCTTACAAGTACCCTAAGCCAATGGCTCTGTGGTGACTCAGTTTCCCCTGACCACACAAAAGGTCATTTTCTACCTCTCATCTTTAAAAACCAATGGACATGCTTCTACATTGCTTGTCTTTGAAGGCTCAGAACTACTTAACATTGATTTGCATATAATTATTTACTTAATTAACAAGCTCTCAACTAGATTGTCCTTCAACTCTTGAATGCTGAAAATTATGTAAGGTCCTTTCAAAGTACAGCAGCATTCCCTGGGTAAGGCCTGCTGCTTACAGCAGGACAGACTAGGGCTTTTTCCCACGTAGCTCTTCCTGGATACAAGAGCACTATGGAAGTGAAAAAAATCGCAGATGCCTCCATCACCTCAAACCCAGGAAGTAGTAAATGTAGGCTACCCCAAAACCCAGTATCTTAGTAAAATTCTTTCAAAATGCAGAAAAGCAGCATATTCCCCACAGAGCTGGGAGTTAACCTTAATATAAAATAAAGCACGGTCTTTAGGATTACAAATGCTTTATTTAATAGGCTAGCTGAAGCACATCAAAATTTAATGTCTTGGCCACATTAAGAACTTTCCCCTGTGGTTCAGGAACGACAGAATCTCAACCAGCCAACTCATCTATGAACAGAGAGAATCTCTGAAATGTATTTCACAGAGTATAACAAGCTGCATGTACTCTTGCCCCTCTGGCCGCAGAACAACTCCAATGCCAAAAGGGACAGAGTGGATGGAGTGAGCAGATGAACTCCAACACAGAACAGACAGACCTCTCAGACAGCGGAACTCACTGGGGCCAGCACCACCTACTCACCAGATGTCAGACTTGGCATCATAGCCTTGGTGTTTCAGGGCCTCGGGACTCATATAATGGGGGGTTCCGGTTAGAGTTGTAGCCAGCTCACATGAACCCATTAGCAGCCGAGAAACTCCAAAATCCCCTGGGAATTGTGGTTAATTGGTGTAAATATTTTAAGCAACAAAAACATCACTAGAAATTAACAAAAACTGATGTAACTTCATCATCTATCATACAGTGCTGTGTACCATTTTAAAGGGAAAGGCAAGGGACGTTTCAAATTACATAATGGTGGTCAATAGCTTAAAGCATATGTGCTTTAGAGGAGAAAGAAGTCTTGATAAGGAAAGTGAATTATCTAACCTCAGAGTCTTTATTTCTGGGATTATAGAAACTTAGGCCACTGAAGTCTGGTAATCACCAACAGAGGTTTTGGAAGAACTGGATGTGAAGACATGAAAATTCTCCTACAAGGAGAAGAGTTTGATCTCATTTTATAACAAAGGGAACTTTTTTAAAAATTTAAACTATTCATGCTATATGTATAGAAATTTGAATCCTCTGGCTTCTCCAAATTAGTCACGTACCTGTATTCTCTATTTCCCCGTGAATATCCTATGCGATGCACAGACAACTATTTGAGCTCAAGTTTAGTTCTAAAGAGTTAAATATTAATGAAGCCATTATAGCACCATTTAAATTATGTATGGCCTCTACTTATTGATAAAGTAAGTGAGGGGCCTGGAGAGATGGCTTAGTAGTCAAGAGCCCTCACTGGCTGCTCTTCCAGAGGACCCAGATTCAATCCACAGCACCCACAATTCACAAGCAAGCTGTAACACCAGGTCTAGGGCATCTGATGCTCCCTCCAATCTCCTTGGATACTGAGTGCATGTGGTACACAAACGTACATAAGCATAATGCCCATACACATAAAAATCATAAAAAACTTTTAACATGAGGGACCTACATCTTATAAAGTGCCTGGTAAAGCCCAGGACTGCAAAGTGTGCCTGTTAAATCAGCCAGTCAAGTAGCAAGTGTTTCATACTTCCAATCTATAACAGATAACTACAAACAAAATAACCAGGATTTGTTGGTCTCATCTAAGTAAGAACAAATATTTGCAAAGGCTAAAGAAGCCAGGGCTGGGCTACTTCCATGCTAGCTTGAACTGCACACTTCTGCTTGCTGCAGAAGCACTGAAGAGAAACTTGCTTGGAGCTGCAGAACAGACATTTAAAACATCTTACCGATTTTGAGTAGATTATTTTTCAGAAATATATTCTTTGATTTCAAGTCTCGATGAAGTATCCTCCTGCAAAAGGAAAAAACAAAACAAAAAAAGATGATAATGTGTCATGTAAAATAGAAAACTAAATCCAATTAAAAGTCAAAGATGTGGTTATATATGGAAGGATATGTGCGTGTGTGTGTGTGTGTGTGTGTGTGTGTGTGTGTGTGTGTGTCCTTTCACATATCCAGCTTACACTGCTTAAAGGCTGCAAAGCCATGGGCATTTCTTCTTTCCCCAAGGACAGAAGAGTTCATAAGTGGAGGTTTTAGAGAGAATGGAACACTCGGCTTTGCTTTATAAATCTGCTTCAAAAAGTCAGAGCATGTGGAGTATTTAGTTTGGCTGGTTTGCTCTATGGCTGTTGGAATAAGGTAAGATAAGGTCTTTTAACTCAGGTTGGTCCGGAGCTCTCTGTGTAGCCAAGGCTGTACAGTTTGTAGCATGGTTTACATAGCACTACATCTGGTAACCATTCCCTCAGTTGATGGGCAAGGTATCACAAAAAATTACACTGTCTTATTACCAAAGTGTTTGCACTTTGTAAAGGCAACAACACTGATGATGCTAATCTGTAAATACTTATTGGCTCTTGCTATATGACAGAGGTATGGGAAACGTCCATTAAGACTTCTATTTCTGAATTTGAGAGAACCAGACAACATGAAAATGTTTTCCTATAGGGAGCCCCAAAATGCTAAACAAAGTTCACAAGTAGGCACTCAAGAGCTGAGCCCATGATTCAGCAAGTCCCTGGGGGGCGGTCATCTGAAAAGAAACTGAGAATCTGAGTAGACAACAGGTTCTGACTCCTCGATGCCTTTGGGAAAGTCTCAGAAAGCTGTGGACTGGCTATACATGGTCACAGCAGAAGGCAAAGTCTGTGTATCAGGGACAGATGGTGCTGGTACGCATCCTTAAGTCTAGCACGTGTGTTTCATACAGACAGTGAAGGGATGGCCCAGGAAACTTGTCTTTGCTAGTTCAGAAAGGAAGCTTATCACTTGAAAGAAAGACAATACTCACTCAGAGTAGGGATTCAGATATGCAATAGCTGTGTGATCACAGACACCCTGAGCCAAGAGAATGAAACTTTCTGTTCAATTGTTATCACCCTCTGGCAGAAGCAAAGGTAAGCTAAGAATCAGCAGAGAATGTGCAATGATATCAGAATGTTTCAGACAACCAAGTAAGATACAGACTCTAAGTACATATTAAATGCTTAACATCACAAAGGGTACAAGAGAAAACTTGAAGTAGAAATACCAAAGAGGGGATGTTGTCAAAGGAGATTGCCAAACAGAATTTCTAAGAGAAAATGCAAGCACTGAAATTAGAAACTCAGAATTAAAACATGTCTTAAGTTAACCCCACTGAACACATTGTTACAGATCCACATCTAATCCTCCATTATTATACTAGCTCTATTCACCATGGCTCAAGTATGGAGGCAAACAAGATGTCCTTCAGTAAATAAACAGTAAATTCTACTGGCACATCTGGGCAATGGGTGGGGGTAGTGGTTCATTCGGTACTAACAAGAAATGAGCTATCAAGCCAGGAAAGGACAGGGTAGAAATGAGATACCTACTGCAATGCAGAAGAAGCCAGCCTGAGAAGCCTCGTGCAATTCCTCAAGGTTGCATAATGCAGTGTGCAAATGCTGTAGAGAGACTCCGTCCAGTGCAGCGGTCTACAAGTTGTGCAGGGAGCTCCCAGGATGCAGTTTCTGGGTCAACAGCCATGTTGGGTGGGCTTTTGAGTGATGACGCTGCCTTTTAGTCACCCATGATCTTATTAGTAGCCTTAGCAAACTCACTGGCTCACTAACTCTTACTAGTACCCCAACTGGGACAAACCTTGGTTCATATCTCCCCAAGAAAAGTCACACAACAAAAGCTTGTAGAAGATATTTCACTGTTCTTATGCTGGGTACGTGGATGTGGGGGAGAGACTGACTGTATACTTTCTGGACCTCGACTACTGTCTTAAGAAGGGGAAAGCATGGTAGTGCTTCAGCCATCCTGACAACTGCAGGAGAACAAGCCTGAATACCTCGGCCAGAGGCAGGAAGAACTTGAACCCCAGAGGACACTGCTGAGTCGGCTCAGTTAACCAACTCCTAACCTGTCCTCCTGGAAAGCAAACGAAAGAATCCTTTCTATTGATTGAGATACTTCTGTTACTTGCAAATAAAGGAATCTTCAGGCAGGCTTCTTCATGCTGGCCCTATTGATTCCAAGGAGGCAGGGCAGAGTCAGATCTCTTAGAGTTGTAAGCAGGCAAGGAGTCAGAAAGTCTAAGGGGTTGGCGTTGTGATAATCATCTAGGGGCGTGGGGGGCATGCCAGAGGACATTAGGATAAATAAAAGCACCTACAAGAAAGTTATCTAGCAATAACTGGACTGGTAGGCAATGAGTTACAAATGGTAATATATCATTATTCCTCATATACAAAGTCAAAATATGTAAGTTAGCACTATGTGTGTTTCTAGACTAAGACACAGCATATGCTGGGACACAGATTCCAACATGTCTCCAGTGGGCTGTCTCTGTGTTGATGGAGCACGAAGTTTAAGGTAACAGGACAGCTGTCAAGCTATGGGGGAAAATGTAAAATTGTGATTTACTGACCTCGTAGTTACAGTAAGCAAAATGGATCCTGTAATAAAAAGTCTTAGCATATAGTGGGCTAACAATAGCAATCCCTCTAAAACTATATTTTTAAAATCCGGGAAATAACAAGGTAACAAACAGCAGACTGTTCAATTTTTTTTCGCTAGAAATCTCAAAGTATCTCTAATAGTTCTCCATCCACTAACCGCCACATATTATCTACAGAAGTGGAACACTCCACTCCTTTCTGGACCATGACACTCAAGTGTTGGGTAAACATTTAGCAACAGCTTGTTTGTAGCCAAATTTATGTTAGGGTTCCTATCTCCATCTCCCCATCTCCCCACTTCCCTGCCCCCCCCATCCCCTAGCCTCCAGATCATCTCCTGGGGTGAAGAACAGTCTATAAAGGCAGAAAGCCAGTATAAAGCTAGATTGCAGAGAAGGCACAATTTATCCTTTACCTCCCCTTAAGCCCTAGGTAGATCGTCTCTGACACCTTAGCCCCTCCCTTCAGGACTTTCACTTGGCAGGGTCTCACTGTGCACTGTGAACTCTTCTTCTCAGAGGCCCCACCCACCCACTGACTCCTTCATGATGCTCAGCTTGAAAAGGCCCAGTTCCTTTCTCGGCCATTCGACCCCATCCTGAGCTCCAAGGCCTCCTTGATTATGAGCCTTGTGTTGGAGTCAAGAGGTTCAGGTTAAGTCCTTCTAAGCTCCCTGCTATAGCCGACACATCAGAAGTCTGCTTGACTTGGTGTGGAAATGCACTGACCAGAACTGACGACAGGACATCCTCAAGAAGAGGACATGGGGGTTGGGAGGAGCTCAAACGATACTGGACACCACAGTCAGCTCAGCATTTCCATCTTCCAAAGTCCTGAAGGTCACCTCCTGCCTCAGTCAAATATACTATGTGATTCCAAAGCGGGTGCCCTCCCCAGGATATGAATTCTCTATGCCACATTTTAGACACTCATCTAGATACCTTACCACGTTTCTGCAAGCTGGCTGAGAAATGTAGCTAGGTGGTGACAAAGCCACCTTCAGGAAATGTGTGGGTAGCTAGGTGATAACAAAGCTACCTTAGGGAACGTGCACCAGCCTGTCTCTCCCACTGTGGGGAAGCACTAACATCAATGACATTTCAAGACCCCCAAGTCTGAGCACTCTGTGAGGGGCTGCTCCATTTTCCCTTGAGAAACAGGGGCTAGCCAATAAGCTTCACACCCCAACAGGAAGAAGTTGTGTACATCGCTCTGAGACAGCTGAGTGAGCTGTGAATGTTCCCAGGCTTCAACAGTCTCAGTTACGTACCTGCCATATGCTGCAGCCTCCAAGGATTCCACAGCTAACAACAACCTAAGTTAAAGCACAGTACATGAACCTTCCTCCCAAAGGAGAGAGCCCATTCTTCCTTTCACCTGTCCCCTGCCCATCTTACTTTCTCTACCATCGTCTTTGTCGTCTCTAGAATACTGGATTTCTCAGGGTTCTCCACACAAACAAAACTGAGAACTGACTGATGCACTGAAGACCTGTCACCTGCATCAGTAGGCTAGAGGCCCGGGAAAGCTAGGGGTGTGAGCCTGTACCTGAGGCCTGGGCCCCAGGGAAGCCAGCATGTGAACCCCTGTCCACGGTCAGAATCCGGAAAGGGGGGCACATTCCTCCTTCCTTCAGTGGGTGGCACAATACCCACTCACGATGGGAAGGAACCTATTTTACTACTTCGAGGGCCAAATCTTTCACACACAGATTCTCATAGACTTACCCAGAAGCAGCATTTTACACTGGGTGTCCCGCTGCTCATTCCAGTGGTCATAAAATTAACCAACATTTGCATTGAGGCATTGGCTATGAAGGTAGCAAGTCTAACCTCTCACGTGCATGTGTGCTTCCAATGTAATCCTCCAAATTAACATGTAGACAATCTCTGTACTTTTCAAAATACACCAACAGATAAAACAGAACACAGGGGAAGCATAAGCAATGTCCATAGATCCATTCTAATTGGTGATAGCTGGAAAAATTTCAAAGCAGAGAAAAATACTGTGTGTATGTGCTGTGTTCTTGCACCTAAATAGTCAAGTAGTTTCTGCCTTGCAATGAATACTTTTTTGGGGAGGTGAGGGCATCTCCACCCCTCTGTCACTGCTCTGTCCATGTGACTTGCTGTGGCCATTGGACATGAGCGGACAGGGTAGTAGCCACTGTGTCTGAGGAGCACTGAATGGCCCTCTAACTCCCCCCTCAGTCAGGAGCAAAGTCTTGGCAGGAGCTGATCCTCAGGCTTGGTAGCAGGATGAACAGAGGCATAGAGTAGACTTGCAGGATCTCCCACATCCCTCAGCTACCGACATGGAAGGTACGGAACCCAAGCATCCTGAGCACCTTTACAGAAATAAGCTTGAGCATCACAGACTCAGGCAACTGCTGCTCAACTATGAATAGTCAGTATTCTGGCTTCTAACATCACAAGTTTTAGTTGCTTACATAACATGCTTTTAAAACTTCCTTTGGGGTTTTACCCATTTTTAAAACAGACAAGTTTATTTTCTAAAGGAAATGTGTCTTGGGCCTGTAATTAACTAAATGTTGAAAACCGATAAAAGAGCCTATTATATATTAATGAAGTGGAAAAATGACACAGCATTGCCTCATTTAAGAGCCAGTCTGAAGACAGGTGCTAGGGTACTTGCCTACAGTCCCCACTTGGGGAACGGAGGCTTGAGGCCAGGACTTCCTACACAGGGAACTCTGTCTCTAACAAAGGAAAGTTACTCCAAGGGCTAAGAACACAGCTGAGTACTTGTCTAGCGAGACCCTGCGCTCAGTTCACTAGAACAGCCAAACAAACTAACAAAACAAAATCCTCTGAGACTGCATTAAGGTGGAGCTATTTGTCTTTCCTATTCAAACCAAAAGTTCCAAAACTATAAAATAATTCAATAGGAAACTCATAAATAATGTTAAAAATAAGAGTTACATGTAGTCAGGAATTTATGAACAATTTCCAGAAAACTGCACAAAATGTAATCTAAGACCTAAAGTGTGGGTGGAAGAGAACTGCCTCTGAGTCCCTCCACGGGCTTCCCCCGCCCCCCCCCCCCCGCCATCCTTTCCTGACACACTGGTTTCAGCCCCCCCCATCCTTTCCTGACACACTGGTTTCTGACTCCTGAGCTCCTCTCCCATCAGAGTGACTTTCTAATTGCTGTTGTGCTAAGACACCATGACCAAGACAACTAGTATAAAAGGAAGCATTTGATTGGGAATCACAGTTCCAGATGACTAGAGTCCATGACCATCATAATGGGGAGCAGGCTAGCAGGCAGGTGAGCATGGTGTTGGACCTGTAACTGACAGCTCACACCTCAAAATACAATCATAAGGCAGAGAGTTAACTGAGAGTGGCATGAGCTTTTGAAACTTCAGAGCATACTCCCAGTGACATACTTCCTCCAAGAAGGTCACGGTTCCTAATCCTTCCCAAACAGTTCCACCAACTGGGGACCAAGCATTTAAATATATGAGCTTATCAGGAGCCTTCTCATTCAAACCACCACAGCTTCTAAGCAAACTATGCCCCAATCTGGGTTTCAGTACTTTAATACAATCCAAACAAATGAAAGCCCCTGTGCTTCCCCAAGACTCACTTCAAATTCCTCTCACCACCCTCCTCCACATTCTGCCTCCCATATTCACTGTTAATCTCAGCGTGATTGTTTCCAGTCCCTCATGCTTCCAGACCCAAACCTCAAGTTTATCTTTGATACCCATCTCCAATGGCCCTGGGGATCCTCAAGAATAGCACATGAGTATTTCACCTTGCTCTCCAGCCCAAGAACCTGCCTTTGACTTTCTATCATATTTAACATACTTACTTAATTTCAAGTTCAGTCATTACAGCTCACCAAACTCATTATATCCGCACCCCCCCCCCCAAACAGATATTCCCTGCTGCTGCCATTTTGCCTCGGTTCTTGTAACCTCACAGTACGAAAGGTTTCGGATTCATAACTTAGCTCCCATCTGCTCTCCCTATTTCGGTGTCACTCTGTGCATCTCTGTGTTGCTGTCTCTCTGTCTCTGTCTCTCCCACCCTCTCTCCCTGACTTTCTCCCACCCCTTCTCTCTTCCATAAGTCATCATCTGAGCTTCCTGAAGCAAGCTCTGGTCACAACTTCACAAAGCTCCTACCTTATTGATTATCCGTGTTACATAACAAGGCCCTCGTTGACCCCAACTTCTCTCTGTCCACATCTCTAGTCAAGCCTTCACCTCAAGAGCCTTCCCAACAGAACCACTCATCATTCACTCTAAATGGACTGCTGACCAACCTCTCTCTCTCCTCTCTCTCTCCCTTTCTCTCTCTCTCTCTCTCTCTCTGGTCACTCTGTCCCTTAAACTTGGGAAGTGCTTGACCCATCTTTAACCATACTCAAAACCTACCCTAGGTCAAATTAAATGACATTCCTTATTGTCTAGAGTGGAATGATATCTTTTCTGATCTCCTACACAGTATATATACATCTACTGTTCTTGACACTCATCATCTTCTGCAATTCACCCTTCAATGCATAAATCTTGAGTTTAACACAGTTGTGCATATGTGTCACCTATGTATTCCTCAACCCTAATTTACATACAGAGCTATCTCAGTACCCAGGCTGTTTCTTTGAGCCTCCTATAGTAAAGTTTCCTCCACAGGCAAGTGGTTCTGTGACTCACCATCAGTTAGATGCACCTTGGTTTGAACTTGGATTTGAATAAACCATACAACAGTATGTGTCCATCTACCCCTGCCTTTCATCCTACATGGCATATTGAAGAGTTATTTAGATCATACATTACTGCTTATGTGTTATTTTCTACTATAGGCTAGTATTTCACTATCAGCTTACCCAGTCATTCCATGGTAGTTACAGACCTTACAGTGCAGTAGCCACTACATTAAAAAGGTTGCTGTGGCCATGTTTGTATGCCTGCTAGTGATCAGCCCTCATTTCTCCTTTTTAAATTTTGTTTGTTAGTCCATATCATTTTTACAAAAGAATGCATTCCATTGTGACAATTTCACACCTGCATCTGGTGAAATTTGTTATTCTTATCCCTCTTCTCCCCTTTTCTCTCCCCACTGACCCTCAATAGCCTCCCTCCACTTTCATGTACTTTTATAAACTCTAGATTCTGCACATGAGAGAAAATGTATGGTATTTACCTAAGTGTGATTCCACTTGATTTGATTATCTCTGATTCCATCCAGTTTCTTGAAATGACACGTGGTTCTCCACGGTGTCTGAATAAGCCCCACTGTGTATATAGATACTACGGTTGCTGGGCAGCGGTGGCACATGCCTTTAATCCCAGCACTTGGGAGGCAGAATCAGGCAGATTTCTGAGTTCAAGGCCAGCCTGGTCTACAGAGTGAGTTCCAGGACAGCCAGGGCTACACAGAGAAACCCTGTCTCGAAAAAAAAAAAAAAAACAAAACCAAAAGCCAAAAACCAAAATAGATACTACTGTTTCTTTACCCTTCCTCCCCATTGGTGTGATTGTGTAACTTGATCGCTGTGATAGTGCCAGAGATAACATGAGTGCAGGTCTGCAGCAGCTTACTGAATATATCCTTGTGGTCTACATCATAAAGGTCATCACTGATCTCCGCCCACCAACAAGGAAAGTAACTATTTGCATACTTAGTTTAAAAAGTTCTATCACACATTGCCCCAAAGTATCTCTATGCATGGCCACCCCACAAATAATGTGACAAATGCTCTGGGTCCTTGTCAACCACACATCTGCGTGCGACGGCAGGTTAAAGCCATCTGCCAGCAGTGCCTTATGTCTGTATTTAGTTATGAGCACAAACAACACTGTTCTAGAAGCTGCTTAAGTGCAAAGAATGCAGTGTGGATTCCCTAGCGTCCTATAGAGCGAGCAGTGACAGTCTCATCCTTGCAACTGTTTTACCAATGTGGAAACAAGGCTCAGAGATGCTGAGCAGCTGTGGAGACGGTGATTCTGGGCAGCCTCCTGACCTGCAGCCATGGCACTGAGTTCTTGCCACTTAAACCAAACAAATGGTTCTCTAAGCTTAGGACTTATTTTTAGTTTATTGCTATTACAAGAATAAAGTGAGTTAAAACATAAAATTAGCATTGCTCTATACCTAAGAAGCTTATAATGATTGACCACAATATAATACTTAGGAGACACTGTCATTTTTCATCTGAATCACGAGGACTAGAATTTCAGACCCACAGATTCAGTAGCAACCACATGTGAAGATGCGCTGACTGACTCTGTAAATACTGACAGACTGACAACGGTACTGCTCCCTTTGGGGGTTGTTTTAAAACTCATTTAACTATCACTAAGTAATCTTAAGCACATCAAAAATGGTGGGGGAATGGGATCAGAGTGTATTTTATACTGGCATGAGAATAGCCTTATGTAATCCTGTAGAAAACAAACTAACAAAACTGAAAAATAAGAATAAAAAGAGCAAATTTGGGATCTTAAGTCAACCAGATAATTACGTCCTTTATGCAATAAGCCAACGATCTGGTAATGAGCAGTGAGAAAGGAAAGGCAGGCAGAAGGGGTGAGGAAGAGAGGAAGGGAAGGAAAGAGATACCGGCAGCACGAGTGTGCAAGCGCACGAGCCGACACCCCGCAGCTCCGGGCTGTTTATTAAAGATTATGTGATATTTCATCGCCATCTCAGGACATCACTACAGAAACTGTTGGGAGTCACACTGAATCAGCCACTATCTGTGTCATCCAGCATGTGTTTCAGGAGATACATGGCCAAGTGCAAGGGAATCTGATTACTTTTTATGCTATCAGAAAGCACAGGTGACACACTAAAGCTGTGAGACCCCTGACTGCCAGGCCTTGGTGTGCCCTAGGAGTATCATTTTCACTGAAGATGCCGCCGTCCCCAGGTGTCCTGCTCACTCCTGCAGCGAGGCTGCCTTGGCCACCCCCTTTGAGAGCCTATTGCTTCAAATGCATTCGTGCCATTTGATGGATCTAAAAATACTTAACACCTTCACATCTGAAAAGATGGTTTAAATGTATTGTTAAAACATTTGCAATACTTTAAACCGTATTGTTGAGGCAAATTGGGTAAACAAAAATGGCAGACAACTGAAACTCAGAGGATACACTTGGACTGCTAGCTAATATTTATATCAAAACATCTGTCATGGTCTGGTGAAGATGTCTAACTATCAGCTTTAATTCACGGGAGATAGTTACATAGGGTACCGAGTTCAGTACAGTTTCTGCTACACTGAAGATCAACTTGGCTTCCAGAACTACAAAGAAAAAAGAGGTGGTGATTGCAGACATGGCTCAGTGGGTAGTGATGACTGGGCAAACATGAAGACTGTATTCAAATTCCAAGTACCAGGAAAAAAGCTAAAGGCCGAATATGGAAATTCCTGCTGTAACCTGAGCAGTCCTCTGGCAGGATGAGAGATGAGGCAGAGGCCAGCTGATGAGATACCAAGGCTCAGACAAGGTAAAAGGCAAAGGCCAACACCACCTGCTGTCCTCCACACCCAAACTGTGGCATGCACACAACTGCACTCACACACACACAACTAATATAAATGCTCTGTGGGTAAATAATTATTCCACAGTTTCCTCAAGGATAAAAATCTTATTATAAAATATTGCAGAGGTCTGACCGTGGCCATTCATCATCTGGGTGTATTTGCTTTCCAATCAATCAAAAATATTCACCTTTCAAGTTCAGACATGAGAGCTAAAAAATATATACCCTGCCCCCAGAAGCAAATCTACGTACCTCTCATGCATATAATCAACTCCAAGCAGCAACTGGATAAACCATTCTACTATCTGGTTTTCAGGGAAGACTTTCCCAGCTTCTTTATATTCCTGAATTTTATAGTCCAGATCTCGGCCCTGAAACAAAATAACATAATCTTTTATAACTTTGGCATGTAAAATGTTAATACCAAGTTCTCTCTACAGTAATTAAAATCAAGGCCAGAAGCTGACAACCATGAATGTCTCGATTTGCCTGGCAGTGTCTGATGTGACTCAGATGATGGTATCTCTTAGTATCCTTTAACTACCATAGAAAACAAAATGCTAAGTGCTGAATTCTCTGAGAGAACCATTACGCCTCACCTTTTTACATTAAAACACAGGAGGACTGGAGATTGTTTCATACGTGTTCTCAGCAGAAAAAGAGCAAGAAAAAAATGCTCTTTGCAGAATGTGAAGAACAGGATCAATGGCACACAGGCAAGAGGGACCTGCCACGCCCTGGGAGCTAAGATGAAAAGGAAGCCACACAGACTATGGCAGAGTCCTCCTCAATGCAGAGCAAAGGTACTTCCAGGCAACCAGGAGAGAGAACTTGTAATCAAAACAACATGCAGCTAACGGACTGACTGCTCATAATGCAGTTTTTAAATTTCCTTTCAGTGCAATATGCAAATATTTGCTTAGCATTTTGTCTTTCCAAATTAAGAAATAACAAGTCAAAAGCATATCAAGCATTCACACGCAGCCCTGATGAAACTTCCTTCCTTGTTGGATTTTCTAGGCCAAGGAGATCAAAGATTCTTGGAATTAAAAATACAGTGAATTAGTATTTGACTCTTGGCAAGAACAAGAAAGAGAGACCAGTTCCCTTCTCCTTCTCCAAGTGTGCCTGTCCAATGCTCACTTTCTAACTCTGGCATGTCCCGGGGTTCTGCCACAGCCTGAGAACTGTGCTGTCACAGTATTTCTGTAAGTACTACACAATGTTTTTGCTAGTCTATTATCATGATATCCTAAGGATGTAAGAAGCCCATTCAGACAAAACAGAACCCATAGCTACTACGTTGTCAGCTTTTATATTCCCATCTGAAGGACTATTTATACTATTGAGGAGTAAGTTAGTAAAATAAGCCCTGGAAACAGGAGGCCTGAAAGTGAAGTCTCAGGAGCTACACAAGCCTCCCTTTGTTGTCTGGGTAAAATCGTAAGAAGAAATGCCATCAGTTCTTACTGTACAACTATTAAACACGAGGCTATTCAGTCAGCTTGAAAGTAAGACACCAAAAACCTAAACCCAAGATCTTAGTCTTAAGTTACCCTCCGTATCTTTTGATCCTCATTTTTAAATTCCTCTCTGAGAAGGAAAGTCTTGTTGTTTCGCAGTGACCATGGATCCACCATATTCTTTAACAAGCACTCTGGGGATGATGTCCTGAGGATGTGGCTGAGGTGGGCAAGTCATCCACAAATGATGACAAACATTGTGCTTTGCTCTCACAAAGAAAGAAAGAAACTTCTGTGGCAGCCTGATTTTACCTCGGCAGTGTGGGGAGCATTTCTTTCTTTTTCACAACTTATCATCTAAGCAAAATCCAGTGTGTTTCATAAAATGTCATGTGTTCTTATTATATACTCCAAGGTTTTGGTTTTCTCAACTTTGTCTTTGAGAAACATTTAATGATGATTTTTCTCACTAAAACAAACCAAGAAAAGGCAACAGGGCTTGAAGCTGAGCCAATATTAATGTGATCCTTCCTTGGTCCATTTCCTTCACTAATGTCACCTCTCAAAAGTTACATGGAAAACCTTGATGTGAACTTCTAAGGTTTTGAAAATCTACAGCCCATATCCTCCCTTGGTAGATTAATGGTGTCCCTTCATTCCACATCCCAATTAGCCAGCATTAGACAGACTGTGAAACCCTGAGGCCTTGAAGAACTGAAAACACTCATCTACAGTGTCCCAAACACCACCTTTGATTGCCAGGGACAAGCTTAAATCCCCAAAGGATTTGATTCTTTAAAAATTAATCCATTTTCAAGTCTGTCAATCAAAGCACTTGTAACTACTTTGAAAGACCAAAGAGAATCTTCTCAGAAGCCCACACACAGTAAAGTGGAAGTGTTCAAAGGATGGACAGACAAAAGGACCCCTTCTAGGCCACAAGGAGCATGGACTATCAGCCCGCCCTACTCCTCCATTTTAAAATGAAAAGACTGTCCCTTATTAACTCATTGAGTTGATATCTCATAGTACTGCTTCTTCAAAGCTGTCACATCTTCAATGAACAAACTTGTCCTTGCCCTTTCTAGTTGAGGGAACAGGCGTGGGGAAGGACTTGGTCTTCTTTAAGGGGCTGGCCACCAGGAGTTTGATGATGTTTCAGTCAGGATATGGGGGTGGGTCCCAGCAGTAGGGTGGGAGTGGACCCTGAAGGACTGGGAAGTGAGGTTGCTCAGGATTCATAATGTGACATTCTTAAACAATCAATAAAAATATTATGAAACTAAAAAAAAAAGAAATAAGTATTTGCCTGATACACTTCCAAATCAAGCAAGTAACTGGCTTTCTTAAAATGCACAATTTGATTCTGCAAGTAAGGATAAGAATATGTTTTATTTTCATTTTTGTGCATGTGTATATATTCATATGTATGTGCATGTGCATAGTCATATGTATATAGACACATGTTGGGGATGTATGCACCAGATGTGTATCCATGTGACTGACTTCAGGAGCCTTCCTTTACTGCTTGCCATTTTGCTCGCTGAGGGCACCTTAACTCAAAGCTCACACTAGTCTGCTCACAAGCTTGGTTCAGGGATCTGATGACTTTGCACTGGGATTCCAGAGAGGCCACAGCACCCACCTGGCATTTACTTAGGTGCTGAGGATGCAAGTCCTCACACTGACATGCCCAGTGTTTTAGCCACCAACTCATCCCCCCCACCCCTAGTCTGAGAATATGTTTTTAGCATGCATCCCAGGTACCCCTGGAGCTGTTCCATGACGACAGTTTGAGAAGCAGTACTAGGCAGTAGCATAAACGGGCCACAGGCTTAAACCCTACTCCGTCATGGGAACATTCTACCCAGAAGTACAAATATTCCAAAGGTCCTTGAAAAAAGCACGGTTGAATAGGAATAATTTAATAATGGTTTTTTAAAAGCCTATGACAGATGGAGGGAGCTAGGAAAGCTATCCTCTGCCACTGCACTGCCATGTTCTGCAAGCTCTCTGCGATAGAGTACATTAAACACGAGGAAATGTCAAGCCGCATTGTGCTTTCTAAAGCAAAGACAGACAACCTAATTTTAAATAGCTACTGAAAAATGTCCTCTTATGAAGCCTGATGATTGATAACACAAATGACATCCCTAGGGCTTAATCAGGAATCTTTTTTGTCTATAATGTCTGATAAAGTTAGTGTGTTCATCCTACTGAGAAAATAAAGCAGCAGAACTTGGGGTTTTTTATCTCAGTATAAAATAATGCTTATAATCTATAAAGTTTTAAAATAAACTATTTGGTAACAAGCGGGGCTGGAGTGAGCAGAGGCCCTGAAGTTCTATCCCGGCAGCCACATGACGGTCACAGCCATCTGTACAGCTACAGTGTGCTCACATGCATAAAATAAGTAAGTAAATCTTAAAAATCCTATTTAAGAAGATGTTAATTATTTTGATGTTTTAACTTTTATATTGCTATAAAGCCATAGGCCAACTAACACCATGCCTCAAATATTATGTTTTGTGCTAAGTTTGTGAATTATTGCATATGAATTAATTTTTTTTCTTTCAATACAGAGTTTCTCTGTGTAGCCCTGGCTGTCCTGTAACTCACTTTGTAGACCAGGTTGGCCTCAAACTCAGAAATCCACCTACCTCTGCCTCTGCCTCCCGAGTGCTGGGATTGAAGGCGTGTGCCACCATGCCCGGCTATGAATTAATTTCTTGTAACTAAAATTCAATGAAAATTGGTTGTCGTAGTTCATTTTTGAGACACAATCTTCTTTCCTCTCTTCCTGTATACAGACTTCTCAAATCACTTAGGGAATGCTAGTGACAGTTTTTGGGGAACACACACTTCAAATACACCAGCAGTGTGGGAGAGTGGGCTGCACACAAACAGCCTGGTCTCCAGGCTAGCAAAGGTCTGGAACCCCAGACAGTCAATGGGTGGTGATTTCCACCTACATGGGACAGAAGGTGTTCGATCATGTCTCCTGGACCCCTGGCTCCTGTTGAAGTTACTGCCCCCCACAGGAGAGGTGTGTGACTATCAATCATGCAGATAAAGCCCCAAGCTTCTGGCCTTCTGGCTAGACTCCACCCCCCCCCAGTTACCTGACAATAGCCAGATAGCTGCTTGGCCCCTCCTCTCTCCTTAAGCTCTCACCTTTCTTACTCTCATCTCTAGCACTCCTCCCTGCCTCTTCCCTCCTCTCTCTTTCCCCCTGCCTCTCTACAATAAAGCTCTAAAACCATAGAGAGTCTCTGCTCATCAAGGCCCAACGTGCTTGAAAGATGGGATAGGCTTTCCCCTAAAGAGCCCGTCTAACCTCCCTTCCTGTGCTCCAGCCACGGCCAGGAACCACCCAGCGTCCCATCTCCCCCTGCCCTCTCCTCCCTTCAGCCCCTGGGCTGACACTGAGCCCCCACCCCCACCCCGGGGCCCCATTTTGTTCTCAGCTCTTCTGCAGTGTCCAGTGGTGTCTGAGATGCCTGAAACTGAGAACCTGTTACCTAGGACTGCCCCTTGTCCACCCCTGTGCCCGGCGCCGCGTGGAAAGCGTGCAGCAGTCTTCTATGTCCGCCCACCCAGAGCACTGGAACTCTGGTGGGATGCAGATTTCCCCCCACTCCCTTCATTCCCCCACGCCCACCTGCCCAACACAGCAGAGGTACTTTTCAATTTTCATGTTAAAGGGTCAAAGTATATCTCATACTTCAAACAAGGTAAAGAAGGAGAGACAAAAAGCAAACGATGTTCATGGTCTGTCTGGGGACAGACTCACCTTGTAGCCCAGGCTGACTTCAAACTTGAGATCCCCTGCCTCTGCTTCCCAAGGGATGGGATTACAAATTTGTAGCATCATGTCTGATAATATTTTAATTCTTGATACTATAAATACCATGATGTATTGATCAGGTGTATAAAAATATGAGACATATTACTTGCCTTCTCAAACTGAATGAACTAGACTCTAGACTCATAGAAGGCACAGGGTGAATTAAGAGAGGATCATTTCTTTCTGAATGGAGGGGTCGGCATGTACTGTCCAGATGAGACCAAGCTCTCTGAAGACAGCTGCCTCCATCAGGGGTCCTTTTAGGAATACAGATTAATGACTGGATGTCTGATGTGAGCCCACACCATGAAGGATAGCTACTAAATTGACAGCAAAGTGATAAACATGGAGGAATGTCTTTCTCCTATAAACAGCTGACTGTGGAAGGTGATGGTACCTGAAGAAACATCAGAGCTGTGAGCTGTGACTACTACTCTAGTCTTCTGTTAAAGTAAATAAGGAATAATCATTACATTAAAATATGTATTTGTGTACAAAATGAGTTATATGTTTTCCTGTATATATAATATACATATAGACTATTTAAAGATACGGTCCATAAGTGAGTGAAAGCTAGAAAAATGAGAAGTCTCCCAAATGTTCCAGTCCTGGTCCTCCAGAAATCAGTAATACCCAGTCATATGATTTTCAGAAAGTCATTCCACCCAGGATTCTGTATCTTCAGTTGTAAAATGCAATGAATGAAAACTTCTGGCTGGAATGACAGCTCTGCAGTTAAGAGCGCTTGCTGTGCAGTCACAGGAACTATTCACTTAGTTCACAGGAAAATCTGGGTATCCCATTCATGCCTGTAACCCCAGCTCCAAGGGGAACAGAGTCAGGAGGGCTTCTGGGATTGCTAATTTCTAATGGAACCAGGAAAATTACTCTGAGGCAAGGTCTGTTTTCATCCCTGGAGTAATCAGACTGATAGCCTAGGATGCCCCAAACTTTTTCCTGACCTGTGCATGTGCACACGCACACAAGGATGTATATAAACACAACAATAAATAGACACATAAATAAACCTTTATAAAAAAATCACTTCTAATTAGAAAAGAAATGATAAAAATTTAGTGGTGGGGGGGAAGCATTAGAAATAGGACACTGATGAGAAGCAAGCACAAGGACATTCTGGGGGCATGGGGACAGGGATGAGGGAAGAGAAGCTATGGAGGGATGGGGGTACAAACAGGGCTCAGAGGGATGGGGACAGAGATGTGGGAAGAGAATCAATCAATCAATAAATTTTATCTGAAAACACCAAGATGAATTTTAATGCTTTGTGTGCTAACTTATTTTTTTATTACAAAAAAAAATAAATAAAAGTTCACTTCTAAGCCAGGCAAGACTGTATCATGACTGTAATCCCAGAACTTGGGAGCTGAGGCAGGAGGACTACAAGTTCTAGGCCAGCCTGGACTACATAGTAGACCCTATCTCAAAAGGAATTTCATTCCCTGTCATAAAAGAAAGGAGAAATGTTAAAAGTCACAGAAGCACTCAATAGCCACAGTTAAAACAATCTGAACCACAGAATCGATAACACTAGCATTGGGCTATAACCCATAGAATACAATAAATATCTATGAGTCTATACTGACACACACACATACATACACACACACACACACACAGAGAGAGAGAGAGAGAGAGAGAGAGAGAGAGAGAGAGAGAGAGAGAGAGAGCAAAGGAAAGTGATATAGGTACAGATGCCACCAAGGAAACACAATTCAATAAAAAATAATGTCCATGTCTCCACCCCTGTGTTGCAACACCTTAGTGGCTAACACTAGGGATATGTTCAGCTGCAAACATGCTGCGCTCAAAGGTGAAGTAAATCATGTCTCCTACTTTTCTACCTCTGTGCCATTTCCTTTGACTTTAATGTCCCAACTGGACTTGACAGAATCCTTCTCACACTTCAAGTTCAAATATAATAAGCTGGCCCCAGCCAAGTTCCCACAGTCCCAAGCTATTTGTAACTACCCTTCTTGTGACACAATCTATTTTAGCCATTTAACTTGCCAGACAAATTCATGGAAGAAAGTTGGCATTAGGCTGAGGGGTTTGCTCAGGAGTAGAGCGCCTCCCTGCATGTGTAAGGCCTTGGGCTCAGCCCCCAGAAGTGAAAATCAAAGCAGTTACCACATCATCCCCATTACCCCAAACTATATCTGAGGACTACACCCGACAGAGTTGAGGCTCAGGAAAGGCTCTTGGCAAGCTCAGAAAGAGCCAATAAATAATAGAGAACACCAGTTTAATCCATAAGCCATGAGAACTGGAGTTGCCAAGGTGACAGGAAGTTCATGTGGGTTAGGGACCATATTTTTCTTTTCACAGAGCTATGGCCCGTACTTTTCTTTCCACAGTGATGGGGGGGGGCAGGATGGAAGCAGCTGCCCGGGGGACAAGGAAGAGGGGCTGAGTAAATTTAGAAACCCTCTATCCCATCCCCCCTCCCCTTGCTTCTATGAGGGTACTCCCGCACCCACTCATCCCTCCCACCTTCCCACCCTGGCATCCCCTACACTGGGACATCGAATACTCCCAGGCCCAAGGGCTTCTCCTCCCTCAGATGTCCAACAAGGCCA
The DNA here is from genome assembly GCF_900095145.1 of Mus pahari. NCBI lineage: Eukaryota > Metazoa > Chordata > Mammalia > Rodentia > Muridae > Mus > Mus pahari. Next base: position 98,523,491 of record NC_034599.1, read on the forward strand.
TCCTCTACCACATATGCGGCCAGTGCCATGGTTCCCTCCATGTGTATTCTTTGGTTGATGATCCAGTCCCCAGGAGCTCTCTCCATGGGGCTGCAAACCCCCTCAGCTCCTTCAGTCCCTTCTCCAACTCCTCCATCGGGCTCAGTCCGATGATTGGCTGCAAGCATCCACCTATGTATTTGTCAGGCTCTGGCAAAGCCTCTTAGGAGACAGCCATATCAGGCTTCCATCAGCAAGCACTACCCAATATCCACAATATCGTCCAGGTTTGGTGACTGTATATGGGATGGATCCCAAGGTGGGGCAATTTCTGCTTTCCTTGCTCTACACTTTGTCTCCATATTTCCTCCTGTGAGTATTTTGTTCAAGAGCTGGGTGATCTTTATGACACAGGAGGCCTGGTTATCAGCTATACCCACAGGCTGGCCCAGACTCCCCTGCTCTCAGGTCTGGGCTCCATCCTGGCTCATGAGACCTTACTCACTGACCATGTTTGCCTTTACTATTTATTTTGACAATAAGCTCCACCCCCAAGCCCCAGTGCTAACCTTGGCTTCCCATTAAAAACATCCAGAGATTTTTCAAAATCCTGTTGCCGAGCTGCAGAATCCTGGCCAAATAAGTGAGATTGCCAGAGGTGGATCTCAGGCTCGGGCGCTTTGAAAGGTCTCCGGGGGAGTCCAAAGTGCAGTCAAGGGCTGGAATGACCATTCTACCATGACCCAGATGTAGACATTGTAGCTGTTTCCATCACCAAACAGGAACAGAACAGTCTGACTTCTCCAGCTCTTTCTGAGCACACATGCTCTCCACCACTGCCCTTCTCTCCTAGAGAGTTATGGTCTCAACCCCTGCTGCATCTATTAACAGAATGTCCAAGTTTCTAGGACTCTTGTCTTCATTCACATGGAAGATCTGAAAGGCAGTACTGCACAGGTCTCTGGTGCAGGACACTGATGTGGTCATACAGTAGGACAAATGCACGTGACATGTGTGTCAGGTGGATGTGTCAGCATTCTTCTCCTTTATCATCGATGTCTGCCGGAATGAGGTGGGAGCTTGGAGAAAATGGTAGAGTCAGCTAAGGAACACCACCTTTGAAAGCGGAAAGGGAACTGGTGGGGAGGGGAAAGAATCCATTCTAAGTGTTTCTGGAGAACGCAACAACGAAACCCTCTGTGCTGTATGACTTATACCTGCTAATAGAAATGTTTCAAAAAGAAATGTCGGGTGCTAGCTTTATGATTCAACCTAAGATGTGATTTAAAAAAAATGAATGAGGAAATTGCTTGCATGTTGGAGTCTGAGACAATGCACATGATATTATTTTAGCTTTCATGCAAAATAAAAAAAAATGATTTGGAAGCTAGGGACATGGGGGCAGGAATGACTTCCTTCCAGTGACTTCCTGACATTTCCACTACACATGGGAGAAGGCAGTCTTCCTAACAAAAGGAAGTCTTAGATTGGGAGAGAAGAGGGATCAGTGAAGCGCTCAGGAATCTGGGTAGAATGAAGACGTGGGGCGAGGAAGAAAAAGCATTAGAATAAGTCGTGGCCTAAGCAAAGATGAGACATATGGAACTGTGGAGGAAGGAAAAGGAGGGCACACAGTTCCATTCCCTCCCTGTGTGGAGGACAGGAGATACCCACTGTTGAAATGCTCTGTTACTTCAGTAGCTTTGGAACTATCAGACAGCACCTTGCACTGTAGCTCAGGCTGGTCTTGAACTTGTGATCTTCCTGTCTTTACTTTCTTCATCCTGAGATTATAGTACTACAATACCAATTGGTGGATGCTTTGTTTATGTATTTATTATGTGCATATATAGTGTGTATATATTCAAGGGTATGTGGGTGCACATGTACGTGTGTGTGTGTGTGTGTGTATACATGTATTAGTCAGGGTTCTCTAGAGTCTTGGAACATATGGAATGTCTTTCTATATTGAGGGATTTTGTTGTGATGATTTACAGCCTGTAGTCCAACTCCCCAACATTGGTCAGCTGTGAATGGGAAGTCCTAAGTCCAAGAATCTAGTAGTTGCTCAGTCCCACAAGGCTAGTTGTTTCAGTTAGAAGTAGATTCCAAGCAGGGCGTGGTGGTGCACACCTTTAATCCTAGCACTCGGGAGGCAGTGGCAGGAGGATTTCTGAGTTCGAGGCCAGCCTGGTCTACAGAGTGAGTTCCAGGACAGCCAAGGCTACACAGAGAACCCTGTCTTGAAAAACCAAAAGAAAAAAAAAAAAAGAATGAGGAAAGAAGTAGGTTCCAACAGATGTGCTGGCAAGTAAATGCAAGTGGCAAAGAAGAGAGAATCTCCCTTCTTCCAATGTCCTTATGTAGGTCTTTAGTAGAAGGTGTGACCCAGATTAAAGGTGTGTACCACCACACCTGGATCTGGGACTTGTTTTGTCCAGGTTGGCCTTGAACTCAGAGATCTTCTTGCCTCAGTCCCCTTCTACCTTGCCTGGGCCTAAGCTTTTCATGGTCACTATGCCTCAAGATCCAGGTCAGAAACTTGTGTCTTCTAGCCTTAAGATCTGGATCACAGGTGAGCCCTCCAATTCTGGATTGTGGAGTGTAGTTCATTACGATATAGTCAAGTTGACAACTGGGAATAGCATTACAGTGTGTACGCACCAGGTGTTTGCCCTCTCTCACCACCTCATGTTTTGAGACAGAGGCTGTCGCTGAGCTCTGAGTTCATTGATTAATTAGATGGGCCAGCTCTGGGTCTCCACCTGTCCTCATCTGTCCCCATCTCCCCATGCACCATACCTAGATATGGACATGGGTTCTGGGGATGCAAACTGTGGTTCCCCATTCTCCTGTAGACGGCTCTTTACTGAGCAAGCCATCTCCTCAGCCCCTAGTTGTTAATTTTTCACACATACTCTGAGATGCCCAGTGGGTTGAGCAGCAGGTTGAACATATCAGGGATGCATGAATATATTACAGACATGAAAGGTCCCAAAGTAAATCCACAAAGGGGAACACGGAGATAAGAAGAGGAGCTACTGCAGTGGTGACAATGTTCTCAGGAGATCAAGGCCTGGCTACATGTATTTCCTGTATCAGTACTTTTACCTCAGTTAAGAAGCTAGCATCAGGCCCGATCGAGTTAAGAGTGAATTTGCATCTGAAGCTGAGAAACATCTCTGTTAACAAGGAGGGAGCAACGGGCACACATCATTTCTAAGGAGCCTGGGAAGAGCCAGTCTGACAGCTCAGGACCCACAGACCTTTGGAAGCCCAGCAGCTGTGCAGTGCAGCTGGCAGCCATCACCATGGCAACACCCCCTCCCCGGAGAGCCGCTTGGTCTATGGAAACCAACCATCATTTAAAAATTAATGCAGATGATCTTGCACTGGATCCGGCCTGACAAAAGCCATTTTTATAGAAGTGCCCTTTCTGAGGACATAATTGGAACAAATGAGAAAATTTGACTAGAGATTGTGAATTAGATGGGTGGTTCTCAAACTTCAGCTTGTTTCAGACTCACCTGGTGAGCTTGTCAAAACACAGATGGCTGAACCCCACCCCCACAACTTCTGATTCAGTGTGGCTGGGCTTCAGGCCAGGACTCTGCATTTCTACCAAGTTACCAAGGGAAACCACTGCTGCAGATGTCAGATCCCACTTGAGAGTCGATGGCCTGCATACTCATTGTTTTGGTGCTAATTTCCTGACTTTGTATCACTTTACTGTGGTTAGGAATGAGAGGGTCCTTGTTCTTAGAGGATACAGTAGTTGTTTGGGACAAGGGAGCACTTGACCCAGAACTCTGTGCTAGCTTTCTGTTGCTGTGACAAAACGCCCGAGGAAATGGACTTGAAAGCTGGAAAGGTTCATTTTAACTCACCGTTTCAGAGGCTCCAGTCAGTAGCCAGCTGCCTCTATTGCTTTGGGGGCTGTGGTGAGGGAGATTGTTCTGGTGAGAAGTTCCTCATTCCCTGGGGAGGGTGGGCAGCTGGGGAGGGTGGGCAGCTGGGGAGGGCAGAGTGAGGAGGAGGCCAGAACTCTGATGCCACCCTCAAGGATGACACCAGAGCCCTAAGACCCCACTTTCTAGAGTTTCCACCACTTTCCAATAATTAAACTGGTACCTAAGCCTCTGTATCATGCAGGCCTTTGAGAGACATTCACGCAGTTCAAGACACACACTACAAGAGGTTTATTTTTGAGATGTTCAGGAAAAGGCTAGATAGAGTGTATAGAAATGGAAAAGGGAAATAGCAAAGGAAACATGGGGTGTGGCTAGCAATAAACCCGGGAAGTCTACGGGGATGAGATGGAGGAGATCACTGTCCTAGTCTCACAAACTGTCTGGAAGCTCAATGTTACAGTCAAATTAAAAAAAGTCAAAACTAACCTTGGAAGAGAAAGTTAGAGCATGACACCCATGTCTGCTGTATGGACAGTCACTAGCCGCACAGGCCACTTCATTTTAAATTAATTAAAACTAAACAGTACCCTTCAAAGACAAACGCCATGGGGAGCAGAGGGGACAAGAACAGAAGGCAGGGAGGGCTACAGGCCAGTTCACTTTCCCAGCGCCCCCTACGGAGCAATACCTACCTCCATTTAAGATGTTTTAAGATGAGGAAAGCATTTTTAAGAATGTGCCCCAGGTATGTAGGTAGCCAACACCTACAATCTTATTAGCTCTTGGGAGATGGAGGCGGGGAGTTCAAGAGTTCTAGGCCAGCTATGGCTACATAGTGAATTTAGGAGCAGTATGAATTGCATAACACAATATATCAACATTTTATAAATAAATGAATAAGCCAAAATCATCAGTGGGGAAAATAAATCATATGTAGGAACTGTCAGTTATTTTTAGAAGTGAAAGTTTAGTTATCAACTACACGAGCTAAAGAAGAAAAAGTATTAAATGATAACAGATCGTTTAGAGCATAGCTACATATCCAAATATCTATAACTTTGCATATATTGGACGCACATTTTCCAAAGTTGCTATTCAATGTGCCCACCCCACACTCATCATCTTACTGACTTTCCTAACAACCCATTAGGTAAAGAAGTTACATATCTAAGCAACTGGTTTCATCACTACTAAGCTCTCTCCACCCCACCCCATATGTGTGTGTGTGTGTGTGTGTGTGTGTGTGTGTGTCTATCTGACTGTCTGTCTATATCTCTGCCTTTCTGTCTCTCCCTCCCTCTCCTCAAACCAGAGAATGAGCAAGCCAAGAGAGAAGAAAGGTCAAATCTAGAATATTCCAGGATCATTTAGATGAAATTGACTAGTGGTTCCTTAGTGGGTACAGCAAATGTGTAAAGCTGCAATGGTGTTTTTTCTTTTTCTCTTTTCTTTTCTTTCTTTCTTTCTTTCTTTCTTTCTTTCTTTCTTTCTTTCTTTCTTTCTTTCTTTCTTTCCTTCCTTTCTTTCTTTCTTTCTTTCTTTTCTTTCCTTTCTTTCTTTTCTTTCTTTCTTTCAAGATTTATTATGTATACAGAGTTCTGCCTGTGTGTATGCCTGCAGGCAAGAAGAGATACCAGACCTCATTATAGATGCTTCTGAGCTACCATGTGGTTGCTGGGAATTGAACTTAGGATCTCTGGAAGAGCAGACAGTGCTCTTAACCTCAGCCACCTCTTCAGCCCCTGCAATGGTGTTTTGGGAACAATCTCTACTCTCCCTCCTGCCACCCAGTCATATGGGACCCTCAGCTCCCATCTGGCTGTCCAAAGTCTTTTAGTTAAACAAGCATGCCTTCTGCTCCAAAAAGACTTCTTTCTTTCCAGCATAATTTCTCTAATTTTTCATTCTCTACAGCTTCTCGTCCCCCTAAGAAGTATTTGGGTAGCCTGGCTCCAAGATCATCTTGGCACAGCATGTCATCTTCTATTGTGCTCTGCCCAGTTCAGATAGCCTGCTCACCTACCCTATACCTAACCTCTGAACTGTAGATTCAGAGACCCAGACCAGTTTCCTGTTCTCCATCTTCTTCTCTCTCAGCTTTCTAAGCTTCATGATCCTTTCATGCTCAGTAAAACACAAAGCTCTTACTTCAAGTAAACAGAGAATAGCTGAGAAAACTGCAGGTACTTGAAACCATAATTCACAAATCAATAAATAGGAGAGACTTTGCCTCCACTAAAATTAAAAGTCTAGATAGATATCTAAGCATTCGTTATGTTACCATAGGAGGTTTGGGCATAGATGCCCCCCCCCCATATATGTAAAAGCATTCCGTTACAGACATTTCTTCTTAAAATATATGCACTTTGAGTGATTTGCCAAAGGGAGAGAAATAATCATGAGGAATGAGTTTGGTCAGTTACTTAGAGAAGACTACTCGTAGCTATAAGACATGAGACTCCAGGCCTATAGATAATTCAACTTACTGTTTGATAACAGGACTTTTAAGATGTCTCTTTATATAAAATTTTTATCATGCAACAGATTTTTAGAGAGGAGAGTCTCACCTCACAGTATTCCGTGATAATGCAAAAAGTCTCCTGCTCCACAAAGCTTGCATGGAATCTGACAATGGCCGGATGATGGAGCCTGGAGAGGAGCTGAGCTTCCATATTGGCCTGCACGGTCTCATTTGGATTTAATTCGCCAACAGAGATTTCCTTCAGTACCTTTCTGTGGCCAAAACCAGTAAAAAGCAAAGGAAGAAAAGAAAAAGAAAGAAAAGGAGAAAAAAGACAGATATCAAGAGTTGAGAAGTCTGCTTCTCTGTCGTAAGGACATGGCACAGAACCCCTCACCATGCCCAGATAATCAGCTGTTCAAGGGTCTAGTTCTACCTGCTATGGTTCTGAGGCCCTGGGCACCTGCCTGTCGCACCCAGTACCATGGTATTCCACAGCCTTTGACCACCACACTGTGCTGTGCACTCTATGACTTATAAGGGCACACATGGAGCCTCGAGCGCTGCTGCAGGGCGCTCTCCTCCATCCCATAAGACATTCGTTGTTTTTTTTTTTTTTTTTTTTCACAGCATCTGTTTCCATCTCCATGTGATCCATTTGGTCTGCAGCTGCCCATCTGCACTCACCACTTTTCTATCTCTGCCTGTCTTATATGCCCCCCTCCTTCCTCCACGCCCTCTCTACATCTCACTCTGTGCTTTATGGAATCTCTCTGTCTCTCTGCCTCTGTGTCTCTGTCTCTGTGAGTCTCTCTCTCTCTCTCTCTCTCTCTCTCTCTCTCTCTCTCTCTCTCTCTCTCTCTCTTATTTGCTCACTCACTCTTAATCCCTCCCTCTACTCTAAAATGCTCCCAAATGTATCACTTGGTTGTCAGTCCATATGTGCAATATCTTTCTCTTCTCTCCTAACTGTCCTTGGCACGCCATGCTCTGTTGCTGGCAGGATTTAGGAAGACAAAAGTTTTAACTGAAAACATTGAAGAATTGATAGAGATACTTAGAACCTCTATCGTGGATAAATGGGGGAGCTCATTAACTCTCCAAATCATTAATTTAAAAAAGTGTGACCGCATCACGAAGAGTGGACCAAAACACTACCTCTCCCCATCCAAGAAAAAAAAAAAATAGTCTGATGAGCAAACCAATTATAGTGCCACACTGTAAACTAGATAGCCTGGGGACAGCACTTTAGCACGCCAATTACACTCCTCAGACAGATGCTTCTGATTGCCAGGGAGCCTGTCTGCTCATTAAGGCAAGTTCTGCAGGACTCCTGCTAGAAAACACTTTGCAAAACTATTGAGTCACTACCTTGGCATCTTAGTGGGAACTCCTAATTAAAGCCTGTACAGCCACTCCTCGACTGCCGGCCGACTCCAGCCATGTCCAACAGGTGTTCACTCTGCCCTTGCCATATGGAGTGCACAAGGCTGGCAGACTCGCTGGTATTCCCATGCACTTCTGGCCTTCTGTTTGGGAGACACGCTTACCCAAATCACTGGTTCTAACCCCAGATCTGTTTATGCTACTGCGCCCACCATTATGAATTTATATATAATGTAAACTGATGGAAGATGAATATCAGTTTACCCTTGTTAGAGAAAAATAAACCAAAGGCTTACCAAAAAAGTTGACAATGACCAATGGCAGGAACACTTTTCCTGTCTTAACAGGGTAAGCTTGTACAACTCTACTGAGGACTCAAGATTTCTAAGAATCTTAGTAGAAGATAAACCAACCTGAAAAATGTGTGTGTGTGTATCTTTCTATAAAAAGAAAGATAAAGGGGAATCCAACCAAAGGATTGAGGTATTTTAGATTTTAACAACACATAATAAAAATAAAAGTTTTTCTCTCTCAATGAAGGTCCTTTGAATTTACTGTTTATTCTGTTCAACCAGCTACTAACCTCAATTATACTAAACAAGGAGGCTCCTACCACCCTTTAAAATGTGTGCTACAAGCCTTTCATTCACTAGGGCAAACCCTTCTCTCCAGCTGTGTAACTGTGAAAGAGAAGATGTTGCTTCCAGTAATGTTAACCCTGGCTACTCAGTCAGACTTGAGGCCTGAGCTTTGGGAGTGTAGTCAGCACACTAGCATGTGTTCCTGGGTGACAGTCTGTGGTTCAAATGTTTTCAGTAGCAGCAGGACTTAGAGGTGGGGGGAGATACTTCAGTGTCAGCTGCACAGGCATGAGGACCTGAGCTTGGATCCCTAAATGTCAGGGATAATCTGAGGAGAGTGGACAAAGAAACGCCAGGGGCTCACTAGCCAGCCACTCGAGCTAATCAGGAAATTCTAAATCCAGTGAGAAACCATATCTCAAAAAGGAAGATGGAGAAGTGATTGAGAGAGGCATCACCATACCAACCGCTGACCTCCTTACACACTTGCATGGATGGACACACACACACATGAAATGAAATTCTAAGTCAGACATTCTACCCTGCAAGTTGAAAGCATAAATATGAAAATGAGAAAATTCCCTTGTCCTCTAGTATTAGGGGATTAAACTTGACTTATCTTCTGGACCAATACACACACACATGCACATATGCACACACACACACACACACACACACACACAAAGTCATGTGTTTCTTCTCTCTAAACTCTGAGAATGAAACCCTTCTAAGACAAACATCATTGAGAATACAATTTTCTTACAACGTAAGCATTTTAGCATGTTCATTTTAAAGGTTCTCCATAGTCCATGATTCAAGTTCATCTCATCCCCAAACAAAAACCAACAGAGAACTGTCAGCTCCCACACAAGATTGTGGCAGGTGTGGGGCTCTTTCCAAGACGTGCACAGGCTTTGGGCTCTATTCTCTACTTACAGGAGTCTTTCAGTGTGTTGTGATTTTAAAAATCATTTGTAAACATTTAGTTCTCTTCACTAACCAGCAGTGTGCTCACACTGGCTTCACTGGATGCCAAAGAGCCTGTTAGACTCCTCCCTGGAGAACGGAGTAGATTCTACAGCAATGCATGGTGGGTAACAATCTATAGAAAAACTATTTTTATTAAGACTTTTTTGAGGGAGGGGGCAGGAATAGGCCTGTTTTCATAAGTGGTACTTCAGACTGTTAATATGCCCAAAATAAAAAAAAAAGAATGACATATGAAGACACACTTTCTTCTCTAGCCTCTGAAGGGTGTAAGGCAGCAGGTAGTTTAATGACATCTTCATAGTGCTTTTGGTAATTTACCATGCTCCGGCTGCTGTGCAGCTGTAAAAGTCACAGTGGTTAAGCATAATAATATAAAAGCCTTACACAGACTTGCAACGGCTCTCGTGCCGGGAAGGAGCATGTGCTATAAAAAGCTTGAACATGCTTATTTTCCAGGCAAGCATCAGCCACTACCCAATACAATGTGAAATTTTCCACAGTCTTGTGCCCAGTCCCTGTCTGACCACTCAATGATAAAGCATAAGACTGAATATGCCCATTTAGCAGATAAAAGTTGGCCTATTAAGATAGTTGGCTTCTACCATACTGTCTGTAGGGGACACACACACATTCTGCCTTCCTTGCCTAAAAGCACAGTTACTGGACCAAAAGAAGGAACTCTCGTGGCATAACCACATAAGAGCCATACCCACCGAAGACAACCTGGAGGCTTGCCTAGGCAAGGGCAGCTCATCGCTTGCTCGGTGGCTTTCAGCCTGTCACCCCTCCCTACATAACATGACAGATACTTATTTTATCAAAGTCTTGACTGTTTGGGGGAAACTGACAGCAGAAAGGAGAGCTGTCTCTGAAGACCCAGCTTCGTTTTGCAAACGCCCTCTTCTACTGCCTGAGTGGCATGTTGTTTTCTAGAGTCTGTAGTAAACTGACAAACTTTGGAAAGTGATTTTTGAAATTTGAGATAACTGTCGTCAATTTGTTTCCCTTAAAAATCATCCTACTGTTTCTATAAATGAGACAGATAGATGGCATATTTGAGAGACTGACCATGCATTATCCCCCCACCCCCATGTCTATGTGTTCTCTACAATCTCCCTGTTCAACCAGATACAGACACTACTTCAGGTCCAAGAGAGAACCACTACAAAAACTGAACTCAGATCTCTGGCCCTTGGGTGTCCAGGAGATGAGACAAGCCTAAAAAGCAAGAATCTGGAGGGACGCTTGGACAGTGGGTGAGCTGTCTCCACCCTCAGAAAAGAAAGAGGTACTCTATACCAGGGAGATGTGACAGTCAGGAACCAAAAAGGAAATGGAGTACTTCTTGAGTCTTTGGAAGCAGCTGAGATGCTGGAAGCCAGGCGCAGAGAAGAAGCCACATTAGAATTCCAAGATGTACCAAGAGGGCTCAGAGCAGAAGGCCTGCACATTCTTTCTAAGACAGAGCAAAGTGTAGAAACTGGCATCTTCTGTGTCCAGTTGTAGAAGGGCCTTCAAGTGGTATGTAAACACATGTACCCTAGAGAGCTCTAGAATATCCAGGATCCTATGTGAGCCTCACCTAAATACCAACATCTCAAGAGAGGCCTGCAGGATAATGGATGCGACCCAACAGCTTTCCAGCAAACTCAGAAGTAGGATCCATTCCTTTGTGAGTTAGCATCCAACATCCACCTGCACACAGTGGTAAACACTCACCAACTGTGCCAGCACAGGAGCATTGTATAGCCCTGGTCCCTTCCATGTGGGAGCTGGGGAAGGAAGATATTAAACCATAAAGATGTTTGTGCATGGATGCGGTATAAATAGATGCTTTTAAGTCTTGAATTGAGATGGATTCTATCTTAGTTAGGGTTTCCATTGCTGTGAAGAGACACCATGATCAAGGCAGCTCTTATAAAGGACACTATTTAATTGAGGTTAGCTTACAGGTTGAGTGGTTCAGTCCATTATCATCATGGCAGAAAGCATGGCAGCATCCAGGCAGGTATGGGGCTAGAGGAGCTGAGCATTCTACATCTTCAGACAAAGGAAACCAAAAACAGACTGTCTCATGGGCAGCTAGGAGGAGGGTCTCAAAGCCCATCCCCACGGTGACATACCTCCAACAAGGCCACACCTACTTCAACAAGGCCACACCTCCTAATAGTACCACTCCCTATGGGTCAAGCACATTCAAACCACCACAAATGTTTTGATGTTAGGATAGAGTATCTGAAGTCTTCTGGCACCAGGAGTAGGAAGGCACTGTATTAGGACAAAAATCACAGGAAATAGGTTTTAAACTTAACTAAACAGTAAGTTTGGGGATTTGTTTACATTTTTAAAATTCAGCATTTAAGTGTTTGTCAAAGAAGAGTTTTAAGACAGCTCTTTCTTAAATATTTTAAGGCATTTTTTTTATGTCTTCCTTAAATAGGAGGACCTCCATTTACCTCCTCTGGTTGCTCGAGTCATCACGGCTGCACATATCTGTCACTGCAGCAATGCTGCATCTCCAAACAGCTTCCTTACATTGAAACAGTTCCCTGGGCTGTGAATCCAGCCTTCTCCAGGTGACAAACACAGACAACCCCTATGCCCCCCCCCACACACCCCTCACAGCCTCTCCTAAGTCAGTCACTGAGGAATGGTGCATGTTCTGCTAAATTAGCTGTGCTGAACTGAGATTTCAACAAAGGGCTGAGCCACATGAAGAACCTACATATGTGGTGGGCAGGGCTCTCCTCTTGTTGAAGCCAGTGTTTGACAGGATCCGTTGTGATGCTAGGACCTCTGCCCTGCTTCTCGCCTTTTACAACTGCTGAAAGCTACCTATGACACTTTACCTCTGAGGTGGTAAGAACTTAGCCAGCAGAGGCTTCACTCTCTTTTTTTCTTGAAACGTAGAACCTTCTAAAGGAAGTTTAAGGCCGCAGTATTGCTCTCCTACTTAGTAGGAGTATGACAACAGCATTAACCTCCTGTTTTAATAACATCTCATCTCCTTTAATATGACAGATAACTTTTATAAGTGTAGAGGTATAAACAATGGCAGAGATGGATAATTTTAGCTAGTACAATGATTTTTTTAAATTAAAAAAAATCAAAATGTCAAGATACTTAAATCTGGAGGGAAAATTCCAGGATGGGGAAAATCATATAGACAGAATCTATTGCTGATGTTTTTCTTCCTTTGACAAGTCAAAAAAAAAAAAACACAAACAAGTTTTATTTATTTTATGACAAAAATCCCTTACTGGGTCATTACACAGCAGAAACATGAGCTGACTTTTGCTTTTTAACAATTTAATCTTGATCTTCGCTCATTTGGGGACTGGGATCCTACTTCCTCCTGTATATTCCTCTCATCACAAGCTTGTAGCAGGGTCCTTGGTCTGGCAGGGGCTCCAATGACATTATGGTGTAAAACAAGGCCAGCAGACAGAGCTGAAGAACAGGCTGCTGACATCAGACTCCAGGGTCTGTGCAGGGTCCCAGACTGTCACTACCAGAGAGACCTTAAGTTAGGACATTTCCCACTGCCATTACCTCGCTGTCTATAGACTGCCCTCTGTAAGTAGGACATTTCCCACTTCTGTTACCTCGCTGTCTACAGACTGCCTTCAGTGTGGCAGACACCATGTGGTGTGCTGAAGACACAAATGTGAAAAGGATAAAGGTGCCTGCCTTCCAAGCGCACAGTAAGCAAGTATAAAGCCCTTGTCAAGTTCATAGTAAACCTACAGAAGAACTGGGAGTGAGGCTGAGAACCCTAACCTTCATCATGGAGAAAAGAAAAGCAAAAATCTTTAGACTCTAGTGCCAGAACTCTGGCTTTTGTACAAACAGGTAAATCCCACAAACCAAAAAGTGAAGTTTTCATTCTTTGCTATTTTCCCAACACAAATCAATACTCAGTAGAGGAATGGCTGTAATTTTAGTCTTTGAATAGGGTATGAGAGTCTGCAACCCTATAGGTGGAACAACAATATGAACTAACCAGTACCCTCAAAGCTCGTGTCTCTAGCTGCATATGTANCAGAAGATGGCGTATTCAGCCATCATTGGGAAGAGAGGCCCCTTGGTCTTGCAAACTTTATATGCCCATAGAGGGGAACACCAGGGCCAAGAAGTGGGAATGGGTGGGTAGGGAAGCAGGGTGGGGGGAGGGTATAGGAGACATTTGGGATAGCATTTGAAAAGTAAATGAAGAAAATATCTAATAAAATAATTAAAAGGAAAAAAATAGCATACAACTTTTAAAATAGAACTACTTACTACATTAGATAATATGAAAATGCTGTGGACAAGGACTTTTTGCTTTTATACTACTTCTTTTTGAAAGTATTTTTAATTCTGTAATAATTTCATATAGTGTATTTTGATCATATTCACTCTTCCTCTCCTAACTCCTCCCAGACCTACCACCACCCCAGACCTACCACCACCCCAGACCTACCACCACCCCAGACCTACCACCACCCCAGACCTACCACCACCCCAGACCTA
>NC_034599.1:98537465-98573201 GCF_900095145.1 Mus pahari
CCACCCCAGACCTACCACCACCCCAGACCTACCACCACCCCAGACCTACCACCACTCCAGACCTACCACCACCCCAGACCTACCACCAGCCCAGACCTACCACCAACCTGACCTACCACCAACCTGACCTACCAAAGTTTGTGCCCTCACATTTTTAAGCCCACTGAGTCTGATTTGTGCTGCCCATATACTCTTGGGTATGCAGTCAACCTACTGGGGAACATGTCCTTAGAAAAAACTTTTCCCCATTCCTGGCAACTGTTAGTTACCAATGCTCCTCAGCTAGAGGTGGGACTTTGTGCCAATTCCTCCCTCCAGGCTAGAATTTTTGTCTGGCTTAAGTTTACACAGACGTCGTGCACACTGTCCCAAGGGCTGTGAGTTTATATGTGCAGCTGTCCCACTGCACCCAGAAAACACTGTGTTGTTGGAACTGTCCACTACTTATAGCTCTTACAGTCTTCTTGTCCCTTCTCGCCTGTGACCCCTGAGTTCTGGGAAGAGGGAGTATGATAAAGATGTATCCATCAGAGACTCTCAGGTGACAAAACCTCTTAAGAGACATGTCAAGTGATCAGGTACACTAACTAGTCCTTCCTTTCTCCCTATACATCTACCGCCAACTTCCATCCAAGAGAGCCTTGAAACTCCGGCATGTTTTCAGAATAAGAGTGAGGCAAATCCCCAGTAAGCTCTACTCTTACTCTGAGAGCTCTTCATGTGGGCAATCCTGAGAGCAGGTCCTGAGACCAAGGGTTTGTGTGCAATTAGTCAATGCAAGAGAGTGACAGAAACATGAAAGGGGGAGCTATAGAAGGGGAGGAGGCCATTACAGGGTTCATCATCAAGAATATTGGCTTTGTGATGATGTGCTGACAGTCAGTGACAACCTCGAGACTCAGAGCTCTGCTCCACAGACCAGAGCTGGGGAGCCGCTCTGAACCCATCGCCTCCCATCACTCCCTGGTTGCCTGTGTTCCAACTTCTCCTCAAGGTTGAATCGTTCCCTTCTGGAGAGAGGAGGGAGACTTGTCAGACTGAAGTAGCTGCTGGGACCTCAGCCCAGCTCAGCAAGCTGCTAACCGCCTAAGGTCCCTCTGCAAGATCGAATAAGCAGAGAACCATTGCTGGGGGTAGGTGTGCTCTCTAGGGAGCCTCCTGCAAGCTGTGCAGGGAGCCCTAGGGATGGAGCTCTCATGAGGGCGCCAGGCTTTACCCCAGTCAAGGTGGGTTTTTCGGTGATGCAGCTGCCTTTGAGTCACCCCCCAAAAACCCACTGACTCACCCAACTAGACCTAAGTAAAACCACTTTTTTTGGTCTGTCATTGTTGCCCTATCCGAGGTGAACAGACATTTGCTCGTATCTCCTTAGGGCCATTCACTCAACAGGACTGCTTCTGGGAGCATGAATATCCTGCTCCTAGTGATAGAACAATGGAGACCCAGTACTGTAGGTATTGCCGGGGCAGGCTGAGCATATTCGCAGTGTGTTGTATGCTCAGAAGACACAGACAGGACCCCAACTCCACCTCTCAGAAGGATAAAAATGAAGGAACTGTCCCTGTTTTATATTCTGCTCTATTGTATCCATATTCCTAAAGATGGTGGGTGTTTCAGTTAACTCTGCACTGCTGTGCCTGGCTGACAGGAACAACCTAAGGGAGGGAGGGGTCCCTTCTGTCTCATAGTTTCAGAAGGATTCAGTCTGTGGTGGTGGGGAAGGGTGAGTGGCTCTGTCCCTAGTGGGAGAAGGAGGAGACTGAGCAGCTGCTCACAAAGAACAGAGAACAAGTCAGAATGGGAGGCACAGACTTCAAAGGGACATACCTCTACCAGCCAAAGCCCCCACCTCTCAAAGACACAACAGCCTTCAAACTAGTGCTACAAGTGGGGGACCACACTCAAGGCCTGAAACTGCAGGGAACATTTCAGATTCAGACTCTGTGGTGTTTGAAAGAGAATGGCCCTATAGGTTCATAGAATTGAATACCTGGTTCCTAGTTGGTAGAGATGTGTCACTAAGGGTGGTCTTTGAGGTTTGTAAAGCCCATGGGAGTTCCAAGTACAAGTATTTGTGTTCTCTACTGATTCTCTCTCTCTCTCTCTCTCTCTCTCTCTCTCTCTCTCTCTCTCTCTCTCTCTTTCTCCTGCCTGTAGACTAGGATGTAAATTCTCAACTATTGCTACAGCACCATGCCTGCTTGCCTGCTGCCACACACAACATCATGATGGTCATGGACTCATTCTTTGAAACTGTAAGCAAGCCCCCAATTAAATGCTTTTTTTAAAAAATAAGTTGCCTTTGTGATAGTTTCTCTTTACAACAATAGAACAGTAGCTAAGAAAACTGGCTAATAATAGGACATATTGATTCCTAGACAAGTGAAATCAAGTGTCACAAAGGTAGATAATAGCTAGACAGGCAGACAGACAATAGATAAAGATCGATAGATTGGTTGATGATTGATAGTTAAATGATTGATAGGTGGATAGATGATAGACAGATGATAGATATAGATGATAGATAGATAGATAATAGATGATAGAGATAGATTATGGATAGATAGTAGGATGACAAATAAATGGATAGATGGGAATAGGTAAATGATTAGATAGATGGTCAGATAGATCATTGATAGGGAGATGAATAGATAAAGCAAATAACAATACAAGAAGAAGCAAGAAAGAACTACTGTAGACATTTTTCTGTGGCAATTTCACTACTTCTGAGTATGGTCTAGATGACATTTCCAAGGCTGGCCCTACAACACATTTTACACATTGTGTTTCACTTTTAAGGAGCACAGAGTAAATAGAATGTTTAGGAATGGGAAGCTTGAGGATGTGTCTAATAAAAAAAAAATCACTACTTATAAATCCAGTGACTTTTTTTTCAGTCTTTACAGATAAGAAAAATAAAAAACAAAATGTGACCTAGCTAGAGATGGGGCTGATGCTCAGTGGGGATCCTTGATGGAGATGCTACACTCATTTGTATGGATGCACTAAGAAAAGCTTTCATATCAAAGCCTTTCTCAACTCTTGCAAGTGTTGGTGCTCAAAGGCCAGGCTTGTACTTTCTTGTCGTAGAATTATCCATTCCTGGAAGCACCCAGTGGGCTTGAATAAAACTAGACTTGTACATTCCTCACTTTTCAGTTCACTAAACCACAGAACTCTAACATCGTGCATGTCCACATTTATTTCTTTGTCTTTCTCTGGCTGAAGATTGTCATATTTTGTTTATGCCAACAATCCCTTGCACACACGGGCTGTTCCAATAGCATTTGTTGATGGCTGAATGATCAAAATGAACAGGATCCCAAGCATGGGATCAAAGACCTATAAGTCACAGGTCTTCCACATGAGCCCCCAGTGACCCTTAGAGCAGAGGATCAATCAGAAAATGGAAATTTATTTAACAATTATGGTTTTAATGTATGTACTGGAGGAGCGCTTGCCTAGAAGCAAATACAACCATGGGAGTTGACAATAACATGAACACAAACAAAGAAAAACAGAGGTGAATGGCAGTGGGCACAGCTTTGCTCAGCCATGTCACCACATGGCAGAGATGGTGAGGCCCACTGCAGTCATCTTGCCCAAAGTAAGTGAAAGGTCACCCAGTTTTCCTGTGCCTGCACCCTTATTCCATCCCTTTTCCAATTTGGGAATGCAATAGTATGTTTTTGCTTCATTTTGAAGGCAAGCATGTCACTGGGAGATCAGGCAATGATGGCACCTCCAGCCAGGAATGTCCTGTCCCTTGAAATGAGTCACCTACAATCTTAAGGCGCATCTCAGCAGAGACAGCATATATGCTTACAACCCATCACTGACTCTAAAGAAGACATTTTTGTCTCTATAGGTAAGAATTTTTTTCCTGTTTCGGTCACAGAGCTCCTCAGCATCTGATGACTAGATATCTAAAACACGCTTTAGAGAACACATTTTGCCACCCACTTTCTTCCCCTCCTTAGCATTAAATAAATAAATTAAAAAAAAAAAAAAACAAAAACAAAAACCACATCTAATGATTGGAATACGAGTCTCTTCCTGACGAGGCGTTAATGAGGCCGCATCTCCTCTTCGTTAATTATCTTGTGAGACTTAGAGAAAAATCTTCTCAGTGCCAAATTGAGGCAAACCTGGTGGCACATTCCTGTAATCTCAGTACTTAGAAGCCCGACACAGGCTCTAAAGTTCAAGGTCACCCTCTGCAACAGATGATAGTCTGAACACTCAAAATGAACCGCTCCTGCCTAGAAGATGTTTTTGTCAGGATTTTTAACTATAGCAAAGCAACAGTTAACTACTGCACAGTAACTACTGCACACACTTTAAAAAGCACCGAGTTTCAGGCAAACAGACTCTGTTTATGTCGGCCAGGAAATTAAGGAGCATAACAATGTCAGCAAGGATATGAAAAAATAATTTACCATGGATAATTGGGTTATCTTTTGATATGATTGTTATAGGATGCAAATTCATAATTAATATTTGGTTAATATGTAAAATGCAATATTGGCATGAATAATTCATGCCACACTTTTATTTTTAATATTACGGGAAAACATTAGAACTGTATACTTTAATGAGATGATCAGATGTGGCTCAAAGACTGCCAGAAAACCAGGATACAGAGGCAAACAGAGTTTTAAGAACCAACAGAAAAGCTTCATTTCCTTGATGAGAACAAGCAGAAGCACTATTTAAGGTAATACTAAATTACCTTGCTGGAGGCAAGATTTTGTTTTTTTTCAAATACATAATGAGGAAAAAATGAGGAAAAAATATCTGAGCTTTGGGGCTGGGAATATGGTACAATGGTAAGAACAGGGGAATATGGTACAATGGTAAGAACAGGGGAATATGGTACAATGGTAAGAACAGGGGAATATGGTACAATGGTAAGAATGGGGGAATATGGTACAATGGTAAGAACGGGGGAATATGGTACAATGGTAAGAACACTTTCCCCAGTATGCACAAGATCCCGAGATCCATCCCCGGGATGGCAAATCACCACCACCACCATCAAGAGTTGTAACAAAATAAATTCCATAGTTGTATCTGTAATAGGTGCTAGTCTCATTATAAAAGGTAAACTTTTTTAAAGTTTGTAATTCTAAATTTGAGTCTCTACATCATCACGATGGTGATGAATTTGAACATGAAGTACACTGTTCCTTATGTTTTAAATACATTTGAGCTTTTATATTTTTACTTATGATTTGTGTGGTGTACGCAGATGTACAGGTTTGTATGTATGCTCACATATGTGGAAGTCAAACACTAACATCACGTCTTCCTCTATCATCCTCCACCTGGAGTTTTGAGACAGGTCTCTTCACTGAATCTGGGGCTCATGGATTAGCTAAATGAGTGGGCCAGTGAGCTCTAGGGATCCACCTGTACACACACACACACACACACACACACACACACACACACACACACACGCACGCACGCACGCGCGCGCGCACGCACGCACGCACGCACACACACACACACACACACACACACACACACAGCCGAGAACTACAAAGCTCACAGCCATGAGTGGGTTTTTGCATGGCATCTCCCCAGTCCCTTCTACATTTTGATAAGAAGGGGAGGAAACTCAGGTCAGCTGTACTAAAATATGTCTGCTTTATTCACCTAAAGGGTCAATGCCTCACCTACTAACAGAGTCACACTAGAATCTACAACTAGGAAATATCTAGTTTCTCAAGATGCCAGTTCGTTTGTTTGCAGGACATTTAGAAACCACTGTGGACTGTTAGAGGGCTTTAGGCTGGGGAGGACCATGACTAACCTGTATAACTAACTTATACAGCCAAGCCTTCATTGCTGAGGGGAGCCTAGCTGAAGAAAGGGCTCTGGCCTCTGAGCAATCCATGGACCTCACAGGAAGGGCTGTGAACTTCATGCTGCACACCCACGCTGGCCAGAAGAACTACATATAAGATCATGGTGTCATGTGTAACTCTGAGGGGAGGACAGTAAAAAGGAGTCCCCTGTGAAACTGTTGACCAGTTCTGTTTCTAGAGTCTCTGGAGTTCATTTGAGGATAAGTCTAAGTGTTCCCATGTTCAGATGCCAGCGGGAAGAAAGTTGTTGGACCTAAGGTGTGATACCCAGTTAGAGCTTTAACAAGAGACTCAGATTGTAACTCAGTCTTCACATTACACTGCATACTAATCACCATGGAGTTGTTAAACGCTGCTTCTGGAATAGTGTGAGCCAGAGCTGGGGAAGGTGAAGGAAGGATGGATAGAGGGAAGATGGCTGACAGGTTCATGTCTACAGCTGTGGGGAGGGATAATGTCTAATGTTCTACAGTACAGCATAGATATTACTGACAAAATTAATTGAATACTTTATAACAGTTGGCACAGTGAGTTTTGGATTTCCCTAACACAAAGAAATGATAAATGCCCGAGGTGATAACTATGTCAGTTACCCCTGGTGATCTTCACGTACATGAGCACACTGTATCTCATTAAAAAAAAATACAGAAACTATAGATCATTAAAATTGTTTTCAAATATTGCCTCTGGTGTGGCCATTCTAGGGAATCCACCTTCCTAACAAGGGCCTGGGCTGCTTCTTCAGGAACCACACATTAAGTAGCAAAGCTATAAGTAACTGAGGCTCTAGAAACCTGCCAGGGGTAAGGGTATCAAATAGCCCTAGACTCCCCAAAGCCAGAGGGAAGAGGGCTAATTTGAAGAGCAGGCCAAGTCAGAGGGCACACAGCACCTTGAAAGCCAGTGAAGTACGCAATCTCATTTGATAGTGGAGGACAGCCACTCAGCACACAGCCCAGGATGCTGGGACACCAGGTGTGCACTACCATGTCTGGCAACCTGGAAGGTTTACATTAAAAAAATCCATAGAGTTTGGTCCAACTCTCTGAACTGCAGTTTATACTGCTTCCTCTCATTCTGTTCCCAGCAGTGACAAATTACAGCTTCCCACTGACCCTCCAAACATTACTTACTGCACGATTTATAATTTTAATGTATTTATACTCAGCCACATTCCTCTGGTAATTTGACATAATTTATATACTAAAGCAGAGAATTACAACCAATGAGAATAGGTGGGAAAGGAAAATGAGGAAAGGAATACAGATGCATTGGCCAACAATTATTGCTTATTAAAGACTTATGAATTTTTATTTTATACATACAGGCATTACATCTGCACATATGCTTGTGAACTGTGTGTGTGACAGCATCAACAGAGAGCAGAAGAAGGCATCAGAGTCCCTGAGACTGGAGTTACAGGTGGTTGTCAGCTCCCATGTGGGTGCTGGGAATCGAACCCTGGCTCTTTGTAAGTGTAACTAGTGCTCTAAACACTGGGAATCTCTTCAGCCATTGTTACTAATTTTTGATGCTCAAATGCAATCCCAAATTCCATAAAGTATATATATCATCACTAATCATAATGTGGATGCTAATGACAGGAACTTGCAAGTGCAACTCTTGCCTATTATAGGAAGTCATGTCAATCTCTCTTTTTTTATGACATAAGCCAGTTTCAATTTTAGTCACAGAGTGATGGAGGGTATTAATCGTCTGTTCAGCTGAGCAGAGTGGTGCACATGCCTATAATCCTAGCACTAAAGGAACTGAAGCAGGAGAATCAAATTCCAGGCAGCCTAGGACACATAGCAATATTCTATATCCCTAAATTTAAAGACAAAAACAAAACAAAACCCACAAAAGCTTACATGTTCCTTAAATAGAATAATTTTTGAGAAAAATAAAGAGCAAGATCTAAGATAATTATAAGAGAGTGTCAGCTCACAAAAATGGTGCGAATGGTGGCAAGCAGCAAACACCACACATGGAGTGGTGACATGACACCTGAGCTGTGCTGTGAGAGTATCACCACAACCTTCTACCTAAAAAGTTCTTTAAACACATTTGAATTAAATCACCTCCCTCCCTACCCTTTCCTTCTTCCATCCTCTCCGAGGTCTTCCCACTTTCAAACTGATAACCTCTTTGTCTTTATTACTATTTCATATATAGCCACAAATACATAAATATAAAGCATTGGGTAAACTTTTATCATTGTGTGCATATAAATTCTGGGATGAACACTTTCTATTGTATCCGAGGGCTAATGATCAAGAGACGCCAATCCTCCCCCTCAGCAGTTCTTAGCTGCCTGGAGTTCTTTGCCTAGGGGTGAGAAGGGAAAAACATACTCCCACTTTTAACATAAAGAAACTGTGATAGACAGAGGTTAAAGCCACATACAGTAGATCTTGTCTCTCACCCTAGCAGCTATAATGTGGAGGTAGGAGGGTCAGGAGTTCAAGGACAGCCTCAGCTACACAGCAAGTTTAAGCCAACCTGAACTACATAATATTCTTTTCTCAAAAAATAAATTATACAAAAAACAAACAAACAAACAAACAATAAGGTTAAAGCCCTCCCTCCACCAAAGACAAAGGATTGGCCAAGTGTTTATTTAGGACAGGGTCTCAACAAGTTGCTCTCAATCCTCCTGCCTCAGCCTCCTAAGCAGACAAGGAGGCAGAGATGCATATCCTTACTGTCAGGCCAAGACCTTACCTCTTGAATCCTGGAACCTCTCCAGTTTGGAAAGCTGTCTTCTAAGTTTACGGTATTGGAGTCCAGTGAGCCACACATGGTGAGCTCAACTTGAAAATTCGTTCTCTGAACATGGTTGATAATCTGAACAATTGGAAAAGAGGGGAGAGGTACTATTCCCTCCAAAGCACGTGTCCCAATTTTCATCCAAATTATGCTTCAAAACTCATACAGCACTAGTCCTGACACAGTCTCTGGCAGAACTGAAGTGTTGGTGATTAAACAGATGGCTCTGAGCCTCTCAAACATGCAGAGGCAGCCAACGGGACTCACATGGGCTTATGAGGAACACGCCAAATTAACCTAATTTCTTTTCGTAAGAGCATTACTTGATGGGTAGACTGGAGAGAAGCAATTAGCCATGCTATATCATGATTTTAGACCATCTGATGACACCCTATTAAAAGACGTCAAAGGGACAATACTTATGACATCCCTTTTTCATATAAGAGAGATGCAATCTCAGTGTAACTTGTGGCTGCTCAAACAGACTAAGCATGCTAGTGTCTTAGATCACAAGCAAAGTATACACACACACACACACACACACACACACACATATGTACTAGATGTAGCATATAGAGGCCAGAGGTTGGTTCCATGATGTCTTCCTCAATTTCTTCTTTGTCTTGCTTTTTACTTTTTGAGACAGGGTCTCTCGCTATTTATCTAGACTGGCTGTCCAATGAGCCACCAGGATCTTTGTGTCCCTACTCTCTCCCTGAGCTAGAGTTCCTGGCACAAGCTGCCTTGCCTAGCTTTTAGATGGGTAATGGGGATCCAAACTCAGGTCTCCATGCTAGTTCAGCAGGTACTCTATCAACTGACCCAGCCACCTCCCCAGCCTTCTCAATATAAAATAATAATAATAATAATAATAATAATAATAATAATAATAATAATATCTTTACCAATATTTTATTCATGATTTGTATGAGACATAAGAAGATACATGTCTATGTCTTCAGATGCTTCCCCAATACTGGGCACACAGTACAGGCTCAAAAAACAGAAGTCATAAACCACTTGTTACACAACTACCACAGCTCCTGGATCCCAGCTGCAGTGGTTTGAATGAGAAAGGTTCCCACACAGGCTCATGTAACTGAACTTGGTCCCCAGTTAGTGGTGCTGTTCAGGAAGATTATAGAACCATTAGGAGGTGGAACCTTGCTGGAGAAAGCACATCTCTGGTGGCAGGCCTTCAGAGTGTATAACCTCTCCCTACTTCCTACTGGTTCTCTCTGATTCCTACATAAAGATGAAAGTGTTCTCAGCCAGCTTCCTGCTCCTGCCTCCTTGGTTTCCCTCTATGATAAACTCTCCCTGGAACTATAAACCAGAACAAACCCTTGCTCCCTTAAATTGTTTTTTGTTGGGGTAGTCTATCACCGCAACACAAGGTAATGGACACACTATATCAGCCCGTCCGCAGCGTGCAGGGCCTTTAGATGCCCTGGGAACTGGGATGCCTCACAAGTGAACGTGATCTAAGAGCCTCTAGTCCCCAGCAGCAGGACTAGTGGGCAACAGAACTCGGGTGTGCTACTCTAACTGCAGTGTTCTGGAGTCATAAGTAGCTAAGGATTGATTGTATTACTTGATAGCCCATACGTTCTGATGCTCTGGGGCTACACACACACACACACACACACACATACACACACACACACACACACACACACACTGAATCGGATTTCTAAGTTAAAACCCACTCTTTCCTCTGCTCCATTTTCCATTACCATAGCCTGTCTTTTTAAAAGTTAATTTATTTGTGTGTGTGTGTATGTATGCCTGAGTTTATGTGTACCACATGAGTTTAAATACACACAAAGGCCAGAGGGGATGCATCTGCTGGAACTGGGCTTACAGACACTTGTGAGCCACCATGTGGGTGCTGGGAAACCAACCTAGGTCCTCTACAAGAACTGGGAACACTTTGGACTGCTGACCCATCTCTCCAACCTCATAGTCTTGCTCTTAAGCTGACTTCGTAGCATCATAATGCATGTGCAACAAAGGGCATCTATTTGAAGTGTACAGTTCTAATAATATTGCCCTTTTATAAGCTGTGTTAACTACAGCTATGGATAAAGCATAGAATTCTACTCCCACTGAAAATTTCCCATGATCCTTCAAGTCCTGTACTATCCTTGGTGAGTTTCTTCTCCAGATTCAAATCAACAGTCTGTACTCAAGGACGTATCCCTTCTTCCACTAAGTACTGGATTTTAAGTAGCTCATGATGCATGACGGTGACAATATGACTTTCCCACATCTCTGATTGTCAACGAAGGAGAGGAATCCCATCTTCATTTCACTTAGTGTCAGGCCTCACCTTCAATCCATAGACAGGTTGGAAACTCTGGAATGTCCTACAGCCAACTACTGAGAGAAATGGAATGTAGAGTCCCTCAGCACAGGGCGGACCTAAACCAATAAAGATAATGTGCCCAGACCCAGGGTCTCGGATACGAGTGGGGTTTGTACGTCATGAGTGCCAAGGCTTTCCCCTCTCTAGCTAAGATACTTGGCCGCCTTAGCATTTATTCTAGGATCTGAATTCTAGATCATATTTACAAAGCCAACGTGGGGGTGGGAAACCCATAGACCTGCATTCTTTCCTCACAGTATGACAGGGAAGAGTGAGAAAGACGCCGGAGGCAGTGCAAGGAGACATAAGGTAGCTGGGTTGGATGGTGGTTAGTGAGCAGGTAGCCCCGTCGACACAGTGCCCCAGAGGGAGCTTCATTTAATGGGATTCAAGAGCTATAAAGACCTTTTCCAAGACAGTGACAAGATAAAAGTAGTATTCAAAAAAAAAAATCATTATCATTGAGCTTGAGGAAAATAATGAGCAGTTGGCAGGCCTAAGAAGTGACCGAAGTTGCAGACTATTGAAGGCTTGAATTAAGGTGACAGAGTAAAGTGGAAGTGAATGGGGGAGAGCCTTGAGAACTGGTGGGTGCCCAGGCATGTGGTGGACAAAGCAGACACACCCACAATTTCTCACC
The DNA here is from genome assembly GCF_900095145.1 of Mus pahari. Taxonomy (NCBI): domain Eukaryota; kingdom Metazoa; phylum Chordata; class Mammalia; order Rodentia; family Muridae; genus Mus; species Mus pahari. Next base: position 98,549,116 of record NC_034599.1, read on the forward strand.
AGCCTTCAGGATCCGGGTGGCACCTACCAGAGAAAAGGACCCTTGCCATTGGATTTTGGATTTGCTCAGTCCTACAGTCTAGATAGTCCAGGAGAGATTCTTCCCGAACTCTCAAACTGTGAGTAAAAAATAAAAGGGCAAAAGGTCAAAGCCAGAGAAGTAGGTTAGGGGTGCCTGCTGCTTTCTTTGAGAAGGAAAGCCAAGAAGGTGAACAGCTCCTTCAGATTTTCTCAGACCTGTGGATGGATGGGACCACAGTCCACTTCTATCTCTATAGCTGTGTGTGGTATCTTTCACTCAGCACAGAGTTATAGCCTGGAGTTCCCAGGGGGGAAAAACAAAAGAAAAGCCTCACTGTGAACTTTGTGACTGTGGAGAGTTAGAATGTTGCAGAGCAGACCAAAATTATCTGGGGCTGTTTTCAGTCCCTTTAAAAGCTGACTGTGGCAACAATAACAACCAACCAGACNCCCCCCCCCCCACACAGAGCTCCCAAGGACTAAACCACCAACCAAAGAGTACACATGGAGGGACCCATGGCTCCAGCTGCATATGTAGCAGAGGATGGCCTAGTCCAGCATCAATGGAAGGAGAGGCCCTTGGTCTTGTGAAGGCTCAGTGAGGGCAGTGAGGTGGGAGTGGGTGGGCAGGCAGAGGAGCATCCCCATAGAAGTAGGAGGAAGGAGGATGGAATAGGGGATTTGCAGAGGGGAAACTGGGAAAGGGGATAACATTTGAAATTTAAATAAATAAAATATCCAATAAGAAAGGAATAGTAAATAAGAAGAATAAAGCCCTGAAAAAAATTAAATTAAACAAAGTTCAGAAAAAAAATTTCTAAAAAGCCGTCTGTGTCTTGCCTAACATTGTATAGATTATCATGTCAAACTGCGCGCGACAGACGACTTTCTTCTAGCTAAGCAGGAGATAAGCTTACCATCAGCTAGCATCTGAAGCCTGCAACATGGTTTTCCCCACTCTGCTCTCACCTGCCTACAGTTCCTGCCTTGATTTATGACGTTACTTTGTAAGTAATGAGATCTCATGCAGCCCCTTCCACGACACGTGGGACACGTTTTTTCATGGATTCATGTTCTCAGGCCATGGGCACTCTTATTTGGCTCAAGGTTAAACTATCCCAGTTCTCTTTTGAAGAACTGTGTGACTGCATTGACAATATTTTAGAGGGTCCTTCATCATCCGTGAAGATATTTCTAGACACACATAGATCCCACTAATCATCAGAACCTGGATAAACTGCCCCAGTGAGAAAAGAAACCAAAGCCTACAGTTCATGGTGACAGTTTTACTACCTTTATGACTAAGAATCTGTGGGAAATCCACTCAGATGAGATCATTTCATCCTTAAAACCAAAATAGTGAAGTTACATTAATATGCTAATCTATGCAAAACCCCTCTCATTGGGCACACTCTCCTGCTCCCCACCTTGCAATGCCAGCCCACACTGTCTCCTAGGCTGAGACCACACTGGTTTCTTAGGCATGGAACACACGCAGTCATGAGAAGGCCAGTTTTCCAGAAGACCCTGCTGTGAGGTGAATGATATCACTGGCTTATGGTTCTTAAACAGGGGACTGTGCGTTCTCATTTGCATTGGACCCCACAATAATATCTGGTTGATATTATTCAGGCATAAATGCTATTTCTAATTCACTCTCACTAAACTAATGAACCTGACTCTTAGTCACAGGAACATTTGCTATTGTTTGTTTAAGAAAGTGGGGTGCATGCCTTGCTCTATACATTCCCTGTGTCTTCAAAGCTACCAACACCCTTCACAGGTAAGTGGTATAAGACTATGCTGCAGGCTGGAAAGTCAAGAAGACCACAAGAACACTGGGAGGAAGAAAAATACAGTTTTTATGCCCATGCGAATAGGGTGCTTAAAGGAATACTGTCACCAAGGGAGCCAGTTTAACATTAACTTTTTGGAGTTTGTAGAAAAGCCTCACCAAATGAAAATAAACTATATGCATACTTTGTTACACAGGTCATTAAACACATGTACCTCACATCATGTTAATGGATCTTAATTTGATTCATTTCTTGAAGGAACTATAAAAAGGACTTAATGCACACATCTGCAAATTGACAGAGCTTTGATGAATGATACACATGTTCACAAAAAATTAGGATTTCTTTTGGCTTGCCATTTTAATTTTTGAAGTTAGTTTTGTGTGTGTGTGTGTGTGTGTGTGTGTGTGTGTGTGTGTGTGTGTGTGTGTGCGTGTGTGGGGGGAGCTTGTATGCCAATTCAAAAGGACTCAGTGGGTAAAGGCACTTGCTGCCAAGACTGGTGACCTGGGCTCAACCCCTGGAATCAACATGGCAGGAAAGGGCCAACTCCTGCAAGTGACCCACTGATGTGAACCATGGCTTGTGTTTCCAAAGCTCTAGCCAAGTACAAAAAAGACCATAATAACACTGCACTAACTAGCTAGCTAACTAACTGTAGGTAGATAGATAGATAGATAGATATCATATCACAAAATTAATGTATATATTTCTAACAATTTTATTAAGGTTTACTTTATACAGAAAAACTGCACTTAAATGTGTACAATTTGACAAGTTTAAACATGCATAAACCCGTGGTAGAGTCACCTTTTATAGTTTCCTCTTGTGGCCTAGAAAGATGGTTCAGAGGATAAAGGACATTGTTGCCAAGAATGATGACATGAATTCAATACCAAAACCCTACCCAGCAGAAGGAGAGAACCAACGTCCAAAAGACACCCTCTGACCACCACATGAGCACCAGGCCCTCACACAAGTGTAAGTTCATATACACAATAGTAAAACATTAACTAAAATTCTCCTGTATTGAATCACCAGTTCCAGAGGAAAAAAATATCTGAAATAGAATTAAGAGTAATTGTTTAATAAGCTAAAACATATTTTCATGAAAATCAAGAAAAACAGTGCCTTAAGGTGAGGAGCTATTGGCAGCTGACAGCTAGCTATTAGATGAGGGAGCATATTCTCTTTCGAGGGCGCTCTCACTGCTAGGCTTCCAGTGCTCCAGCAGAAGGTCATGCACACATGGGCCTGCTCTTAGACTTAGTAAGTCATCAGAGAGAGGGTCAGGGTCAGGGACAAGGAGAGGGAGAGACAGAGACAGAGACAGAGACAGAGACAGAGACAGAGACAGAGACAGAGGGAGGAAGTTGGGAGGAGACAGTTGGGGGACACGGGAAGATTAGAGGAAGAAAAAAGGGATGGATATATATTTCATTGTATACATGCATGAAATTCTCAAAAAGAAAAAAATTATAAATAAAAACAATAACAGTGGTGATATTTTATATGGTGGGTTTTCACAAAAACCATACCTCATTTTCTAATACTAAAACCTGAACTGTTTAATTGTGCTTTACATCCTACATTCAACACACTAGGCACTTTTCATTGTCTCCTTTGGTGGTGGCTTCATGTAACCATGTTGCCTTGAGCAATATGTATTGGTGTGTGTGTGTGTGTGTGTGTGTGTGTGTGTGTGTGTACACGTTTAAACAGGCAGTAGAGTTTCTACTTATTCTATGAACATTTCAAAGGTCTTTGATCCCCTGTAAGGATCTGACCATGAATCTTGGCTGTGGTCAGGAGCTCTGAGGTCAGTGTGCTTCAGTTTGTCTGGTGTGCTCTGCCTGGACCTTACTACTGTTATTTCGTGATGCTGGACATTCATTCCAGGGATATGTACATACTAACGACCACTGAGCAGCATCCCCACGCCTGGATACTAAAAACAAAAAATGAACTTAGCACTTCTATTAAAACAAAATGTTGCCATTAAAGTTGTTTTGGTTTTGGGTTTTTTTTTTCTTTTTTTCTTTTTCACCTTTGGTCAAAAGAAAAAGATATACTATTATTAATACAGAATAATGTAAAAAAAATCATTCCTGGGATTAAAAGTATAAGCTTTGTGAAATGTTACTTTATACATCCCACATTGTAAGAGATAAAATTCAGTCATAAAAAAAAAAAAGATGAGAAAAGGAACAGAAATTAAATCTCCCTCCTTGGATGCAAGTTTTACTTTTGACATTTAGTGGTCAAGCCCACAATTAAGATGCAGGAAATGTCAGTTTCGGGATGAACCTCAGAATGTGTTTGCCAGTATGCCCAGGGGCCTAGGACCATCCAAGCATGAGAGGGTGGAGGGGATGCAAGAGGGAAGGAGGAAGAGTGGGAGGGCCCCTCCGTAGGGCCCACACCTCTGTGGCACCTCTGCGCCTCTCAGATGATCTCTCTTGAAGACAGATGAATAAACAGGTTCCATCTTAAGATCTTAAACCAGAGCTGACTTCCCTCTCTTGTGCAAACTGCTGTGAGAGTCTTAAGGGGCTGTGGTGGAAGCTTTGCGACCTTGACCTCATACGGGGAGAGGAGTCAAGGGGTCTCATTTAAGTAAAAAGCAAACAAACAAACAAAACAAAGATAAGTGATGCCAGAGAGAGCCTGAGACCGGAGACCGCTCTATCCTCAACCTGACAAGTAGGGGAGCAGGGACTGGGGAGGGGGTTCTTCACCGCCGAACAGGCTGGAGCTGGGTTTGCTATGCCTCGGACAACATGACCTTCTGTATGTTTGGGTAGCATAGGCTTTGCTCCAGTGTCTTCCAGGAGAGAAAAAAAATAAAGACATGAGCTGGTGTGAGTTCTCACTAAAAGGACTTGGATCCCAGAGCATTTCCAACATTTTCCCTCACTGTCTCACACAGACTTTCCTCTGAGAGGAGGCACAAGGATTTGGGGTAACACAGTGACACACAATAGTCACTAGGGCTGCTGTTACTTGGCGATCTGCTCTCTGGCACTACTGGAGCATCAGCTCATGCAAACAAATTTCCTAGGTCTCTGGTTGGAGTCAGTGAAATAACCTAACATGCTCTAAGGAAAACCCAAGGGCCATTACCACTCCTATTTTTACCTTATTCCCCTGTAAAAATGGCTCCAGTTCTTCAGTAAGAGAAACTGAGTAACACATAGAACACTTGGGCCTCCGCTCTAGTGTGCATGCACAGAAATGTAACCATACGGAAATATGCCTCCTCCAGCTACTGGAAAATGAGAGCCACAGCAACAGAATTTGCTTCAAAAATCCTTCAGTAAGCTTTCTTTTGGGGTATTCAGTCAGAGTTAATAGTTACCGCTTACATGATCTGCTAAGACTCACACCAAGTATATAGAATATCCCCTCCTCTATTTTTATCTATAGCATTAAATAACATTTTAGCATTACATAATCCTGTTTACTGCCCTTCTTCTACTATCCCACCAGAACATCCTCTCCCTCAAAATCGACTGGAGAATACCCTGCCCAGAGCAGTGGCTGCCGCTGCCATCAGTCCGTTCACTAATCAGGACTGAAAGATGATACTCACTCTAACCACTTCTTACAGTAAGTACTGTCTCCTCACATTGTACTAACTGCCTCCACTGCATTAAGCAGTTAGCTGATATAAATTCTTTGTATCTCTTTATTTTTCTTAATGGGCAACCTGGAGTGATTCCCTTTCACAGAGGAATAGCAAGACATCAGGACTCTCCTTTCCAAAGACATGAGGTGGTGTGGCCACTTTATGAAGACATCAGATACCAGTGAGATGGCACAGTGGACAGTGGTGCTGCCACCAAGCCCAGCCACCTGACTTCACGCCCAGGCCCCACATGGTGGAAAGATGGACTTATTCCTGTCTTTTGGCCTTCATACACACACTATGGCACAGGGAGTGTTTGGGGGGTGGTGGTGAGGGTTCTCCACTGTCTGAGCATGCTGGAGCTGGGTTTGCTATCCTGTCAATAACATGACTCATGCACACACATGCACATGCTCATGTGTGCAGGCACATACATGTGCAGCCAATCAATCAATCAATCCATAGACAGACGATGTACCCACGAGGAGACATTATCCATGCCTGAAGCTATCCTGCTACTTTTAGCAAGCTCACTCATGGATGAAGGAGCAGGGGACAGGCTGAAAAACATGTACCTTCAAAGGGTGGTGGTTTTGTATATTAAAGGGCATCCACTTATTTAAGTCATAATACTCCCAGGCCACTCTAGCGATTTCACATCTATGGGTGGCTCCAGAAAACCTTTACTGGGAAAGCCTTCACCCTGCAGCTCTCTGGGCTCATCAATCTACATCATGCTTCCAAGATTCACCTTGGAAGTAGCCAAGACTCTTTCATTTAGGGTTACAGATTTATGATTTCAACCACTCATATGTGTGTGTGTGTGTGTGTGTGTGTGTGTGTGTGTGTGTGTGTGTGTGTGTGCATCGTGTGGAAAGACAAAGGTTAACACCAGGAGTCTGCCTCAATCGCTCTCCATGTATTTTCTGAGACAGGATCCTTTACTGAAATTGGAAATCCCTCCCTGAATTTGGCTAAACTTGCTGGCCAGTGAGCCCTAAGGATCCCCAGTGCTGGGATGAAAAGTGCACATCATCACCCCTGGCTTCTTAGTGCATGGGTTCTAGGAACTGGTACTTGCACTGCAAGCATTTTATCCACTAAGTCATATATATCCCAGCCCCCAATGCTGCTCCTCTGTTGTTGCTCTGCTTACTAATTCACAGTGTAATTGTCAGGGTAGATGGGGTGTGGCAAGGTGCCCATGTGGCGGTCAGAGAACAACTTGTGGGAGTGGGTTCTCTCCTTCCACATGTAGGCTCTGGAGGTTGAATAGATAGGCTTGTAGAAAGTGCCTTGACCTTCGGAGTCATCTCACTGTGCCCCCAGTGCTCATTCCTAACAAGACCATAACCCAGGACATACCCTCTGTCATAGACACACACTGACAATCTGAAAGCCATTCACTGCACATATTCAAGTGGGTGCCTCATTTCTAGACTACTCACAATGTAACAATGCTATAAATTAAAATTTATAGTAATCTTATAATTCTCTTATTAATAGTATATTTAAAATTTATTATGTTTTGTCTTGTTTTATTAAATGTGAATATTTAAAGTATTTCACACTTTTCATTGCCCTGTGTTACATTTTCCTGACAAAGACTGGCTTTGGCTCCAGAGGGTACACTGAGGCAGGCAGCTGCTGGGGGTCACTGCTTAGAGCCTCTGATGAGGGTGAATTCAGATACCTATAGGGGCTGCTGCCAAAGGCAGCTGGTGGTTAGAGAAGTTACCCAGCTGAGCTTCTCTGAGGAAACAGAGCTTAATTTACTGGGGCTGGCACTCCTGTGGCCAGCAGAAAAATTATGAACTCTTTTAACCCCTTGGGGCCAGAGAGAAAGAGAAGGCAAGAGAAAATTCACACGAGCACACACACACAAACATACATACACCTGCTGAGTGGATGAAACAAAAGCAGAGTTCAATAACTTCATATGCACAAATATACATGCATGACACACAAACACACACACACATGTGTACAGACCTACAGATGGACATATACATATTTTCACATAGAATGGTTAAAGCAATCAGGCTCCAAGCATTTTATACATACATACATACATACATACATACATACATACATACATACCATTGATGTGTGGAGCAGACTCTAATACACACCCAGACAAGCTTTACATGTATACATGTATACATACATACACACACTTGATACACAAACCTTACACATAAACACATAGTTGGTGGATGGGAGAAACAATGGTCCAGCTACACTATACTTTATTCTTTCTTATATATCCCAGCAAAATCTTTTAAGCAGTACACAATTACAATGTGATTATGTTTTCATTTTTTTCTAGTGAATGATTATGAAAAACCAGTTTGTTTCCTAAGAAATAACATTACATAGTACAGGTAAAGAAAACAAATTATTTCCCAAAACCCACATACATTCCTAACCAAGCAACTTGTTATAGATTAACAACGTGTAAGCAAGCAAGGTAGTTTTCTCTGCCAGTTTCTCTTACTGGCAGGCAGCAATTTGCAGTTAAAAAGAAAAGAGAAATTATCTTATTTATCTTTAAAAGTAATCTTGTAAGAATCATAAAAGAACCAGAAATATGTGCTTTTATATAAAAATCAGTCATATCTACCTTAAATCCTCAGAATGCATATCTACTCATCAGCAACTCTTAATAAAGCATATCAGGAAGCTGAGGGCAAAAAAATGGGTTTAAGAAATCCATCATCACCAGTCCAGCCTCAGTGAGAGTCACGTCAGCCAGTGCTGCCACTGTCCTTGTTCCCTGACCATAAAGGGTCCCTAGCTTAACTTAATGAGCTTGTGCCTTTCTCAACTTCATATTGTTCCCTAAGAGTTGAGCCAGTAGTGAAAACATCTCAACCTAGCTTCACTAACAACTTTATTTTTCCAAATGTTTTCTAAGGGTGATGGTCATTGTTAACAATCTACATCTCTAAGTTCTTCTTTAGGGTGGTGATGGAACTATAATCTGCTCCAGCAGCAGTACCTGAGAGAGAGCAAGCATTAATATAGTGAGTGCCAGAGATACTGCCCAGTGAGGGACTGGAAGCCCCCCTTAAAGTTTCCATATAATTCTTAGATTAAGAGGGGTGTCAGGGCAGCAAACAGCAGAACTCCACAACAGCATGGAGTCCTCAAGGCACATGGTTCTTGGGCCGTGCGGCACCGAGACCCACCCATGTGGCTGTGGTAACCTGTGGGCTGCATTCCCCGAGTTCTAAAGCCATCTGCCGTTCCTCCTGCATGGCCCTCGGCATTTTCTTCCATAAAAGGAATGGAAGTGAGACATATCCCTCCCAGACTCTATGAGATCTTGGTGTATCTCCCCACTGGCCTCTGCATTCTCAGGCTATGTGTCTGTTTTACTGACATGATTGTTTCATCACTAGGATCTCAGAGTATCCTTAGCAGCATCACTTAGGTGCTTGCTACAGGACTGTAGCTGCTCTCTGCCCTTCTTGTGGACAGTGGAGGCTTCTGTTTTTCTTTCAAGAATGAGAGTCCACATATATTAATGCATACACATAAAATAGGAGCCTCCATCTAATACCCTGAGGGCATGACTACACAAATCTATCCCACCCCATAGAAAACGGTCCATGAAGTTAAAAAGATTTAACCAAGCTCATTTTAGTCAGTAAAACTAAATAAAATATTGGTAAACCTTAATTAAATAAAGACATTTTGGACCTTGAATTAATGTTGCCATTAGAAATCCTGCCAGGTGATGATAGTTGATCTGCATGTCGCTTTACCACCATCTGCTGTTCACCATGACCACCTTTAAAATAGGACTTGCATTCTTATTTCTCCGACTCCATCTTCAGCCACACTGCATGTGTCTGGGATCTGATTTCACCAGGATGTCCAGCACTTTCAGGACACCCCCCCCCCAGCCCCAGGCGAAGCTCCTCAGTTTACCAGCGTTCACAAGGCCTGGGTTGGAGGGACAGCTAACAGGTCAAACATGTCTGGGAACTGCTGTGGGATCCATGGAGGTCTTTGAGCCACACCTTGCCTCAGTAGATCTAAGTATCTGGAGAGTCCCTCAGAGAGGGGTCTGCTTTACCTTTATAGAACCCAGGGTCTTACAGCTGTGCTTTGCCATGGAACTGTTTTTAAAATAGGAACTATAACAGTGTTTCCCAAACTACAGTGTTCGGCGCTCTGGAGACTAAGGTCACAGGACAGACATTGAGGTGGTTCTGAAAACTTACTGCTCTAAACATCACAGTGGATCAAATGTCTGCTTATACATAATGTGCCACCAGATTTATGCCTTTTCTTATAAAGCAGAGGACAGCAAAACAGCTGTTGTCACCCTCACTTCAGAGAGTAAAAATTGATCCTGTCACCAGGCCCAGTAGCAGTCCCAGCAAGGCTTCTCACAGTTAGCACCCCTAACAGCAGAGGATTAGCTCATCCCCCAGGAATAGGACTAACAGGGCATGTCCCCAAAATCTCATGTTTTACCTTAAAAATTCATGCAAGAAACTGACATATTTATGAAACGACAGATGTTCAGGGTAATTCATTGTGGCAGTATTTGTAATAACCAACGATTTAAAACAATCCAAAACGAATAGCAATAGGAATCTTCAATCTTACAATGGAACATACTATTTAACATATCTACTTAAAAAAAAAAAAGAATGGGAGAATGGGGTGTTCCCTACATACAACATGGACAGACATCCTAGATGTTTTGACATATGAAAGGAACCAAATACAAATAAATAATATGCTAGGAATTATCATAAGGGAGAAATGGAAAATAAGACTCCATATTCTGAAGCTGTTCATGCATATATGAATCAGTTCAGGGAGCATCCATATTCATAAATTCCTTATTTCTTATTAGATTTCGTTTGAGTTTTGTTTTGTTTTGAGACAGGCTATTACATAGCCCAGGCTGACCTGTAATCTACCTGCCCCGACCTCCAAAGCACTACAGTTACAAGTGTGCACTGTGTGTGTTTGTGTGTTGAGTGTGTTTGTGTGTGTGTGAATGTGTATTGTGTTTGTGTGTGTGCATGTGACATAGACAGACACACAGAGACACTGATAGAGACAGAGACAGACAGATAAACAGAGACAGAAAGATAGACAGACAGAGACAGAAACAAAGAAGGGGAGGACTGACCTAGGGCATCAGCGTGAGATCTGGTCTAGCCCCAGTCCTATGAGCAAGGCTTGTTGAGATGCTTCCAGCAGTTACGGACTCTACTGAATCTGGGGATCCAAACTCTGGTCCTCTTACTTACTTGCTTCAAGCACGTATCCACTGAGCTATCTCTCCATTCTCTTGCCCAGGAAATTCCCAATAACAGCTCTGTGGTGGAAGGCATGTGTGAGAATTTGAGAAACAGAGGACAAGAATGAGGTGAGGTTTTTGTTTTTGGTTTTGTTTTAATCTACTTTTTAAAAATATAAACCATGAAGCTGTATTACCTATTAAAAATTAAATTTAAAAACCACACAAACTTTTACTCTGCTTCATGGCATATTCACATTTGCCTTAAAATAAACCTATGTTCTTTTAAATAGTAAATCATTAAACTCATAAGGCCTGCATTCTGGAACACTGTAAATGGTCTGATGTAGAAGATATGCACTCAGACCACTTTAAAGTGGGTTAGCACTCTCTAGCACATTAGCTGTGATTAACTGCTTAAGGACTGAACAAGACTGGCTTAGGAAACATATTGTCACAGAGTATGGAAGGGCTCACTAGGTACCCCCCAGATCTATATGCAGTTAGCAGTCATTATAGGACGGAGAGGCATTTTTTTCAGTGGTGTGGTCACTGCTGAGTTAGTCATTGTGCTCTTAAAATAATCTCTTAGAAAGATGCTCATAAGAACTCTAATCAAATTGATTGGGTCATTAAAAAGAACAAAAGATATGAACACAGAAGAGGAATTGGAAAAGGTGGGAGACCACGGGACTAGGAAGAGGGCAAGAGAGAGTAGAGAGGGCTCAATGTGATCAAAATACATTGTATACGTGAATGAAGTGTTATAATGAAACCCATTATTATTTTGTCTCAGAAATGACAGTTTATAGGCAACTTTTATATCTCTGTGGAGTTCCTAAAAGTGATTTCATAAACCAAAAGAGCTATAAATGTCTTCTATATTTCCTCAGACTGAGACTTTATTTGTAGGTGTAATGAGGCCAGAATTCAAAAGACAGACAGCGTGAGGACCAGAGGGGAGGGGACTATCATTATCAAGAATCCTGATTCTGTCCCACAGGCTGTTCTCTTTGGAATCCCTTCAGAGAAGTGAGCCAGCAGAGGGCCTGGCGAGGACATCAACTCCACCGCGGTATCCTGATGATCTCTTGGATATTCATAAGTGGCAGACCGATTCCACCTTTAGGTTTTAGTTCAGTTGTAATAATGAGTTATGAATAATTGATTGTCCTGTGATAAATTATTCAGGCAGGCACAGTTTCTAAGGAATCCTGGAGGGAGTCTGGTTAATGGCTTAAGAGGAGCCAGAGGCAGCTGCTGAGGGGGACACCCCTGCATCAGCCCTGACTGCTGAGGTGGGGGTAGTTACAGTTAGTGCCTCACTCTCAGTGTGAGCCTCTCAAGGAGGAGCCATAAGAACACCTGCAGTTTCATGAAGTACAAGTTTCCTCTGGGCACTTCTAGTGTAAGGAAGTCTTAGCCCCAACCCCTTCCTCCATCAGAACCCTGGGTTTGGTATGAGCTCAGCACAGCTTTGCCAATGGAACTAGTAGCAAACTGAAAAACTACAGATTCAAGAATGCAAGCACAGGCTCACATAGGTACACACACATAAACTCACATGCACACACGTGCGTGCTTGCATAGACAGAGACAGACAGACAGATGGACAGACAGACAGACAGACAGATACATGCACATGCATGCAGAACAACGCCAAAGTAAGCTTATCTATTAAGGAGCTTATCTATTGCTCTCAGTTTTCAGAACTCTTTCAGTATTTATTTATCCTTTCAATAAACTCAGTATTTAACTACTTTAAAGATAGAAAGACCCTTCTTAAAATCCAATAGGTTAAATTCAATCCATATTGAAGGGCCAAATCCTTCATTCCATAAGTAATGTTGAATGTCTGTCACTAACCCATCTTCTAGTCTGTCTTGTCTGTCTCTCCGCCCCCCTCCGTGTGTGTGTGTGTGTGTGTGTGTGTGTGTGTGTGTGTGTGTGGTGTGTGTGTGTGTGTGCACACACACACGCGTGCACGTTTGTGTGTTCCTGCATACTGGTACATGTTGGCACACTAGCCTGTGTCTGCACATGAACAGCCCAGTGGTCAGCACTGGTGTCTTCCCTCATTGTCCTCCAGCTTATTTTTGAGACAGGGTCTCTCACTGAACCTGGAGCTGAGTACTTGGTCAGTGACACCCCTTCCCAATCCTTTGGCCTCGGCCTACAGATTACAGGTACATACTGCAATGCCCAGCTTTGACCTCTGCCTACAGATTACAGTACATACTGCAAGTCCCAGCTTTGACCTGGGTGTTGTGGCCCCAAACTCAGATCCTTACATCTGCATAGCAAGCACTCCATCCACTGAGCCATCTCCCCGGCAGTGTTTCAAAATTCTCTTTTCTAAAACAACTCTGAAAATGCTCCTGCTCACCAAAGCTCAACAATTGTGGCACTTACAGGTCTAAACCGCAATACAAAGAAAAAGCAGTTGATTGCTGAATCCATATAAGAAATGGGACTAGCTTTGTTTTGAAATTCGCAGAATATACATTTGTAGTAGCCCCAGGAGGTGGAACCCAGTGAAGGGAGAGAGTGAAAGACAGCTGGGCCACACATCTGTGAAGGCAGGGATAACTAAGGGATCAGGTTTGAAAAGATTTCTACAAATAAAACTAATGAGAAAGGAGAAACATGGGCCAAAGTTTAATTAAAATGCTAAGTGACTAACTCATGTGGGCAAGGCTAAGAAAACCTACTTCCAAAGACATTCTGATAAGAGACTCGAGATTCTAAAGCTTCCACTCGTCAAGACTCAGAAAAGTAGTGTGTTCATATGATAACAGTAACTACATCTCAGCCTTCCCTTCCCATGTGCTCAATAAAGGTCGTATTGAAGAAATTCTATCATTTCTCACTAAACTAAAAGCAATAAGGTTAATTAGAATGACCGTAAGGCTAAAAGAAATAATTTTAATTTACTAAATTTCATGATGATCCCCATCAGCAACTATTAAAGCGAGTTCAACCAGCTGAACATTCTTGGGTGTTCAGAGTTTGGATTTTCAAATGGTAATTATTAAGATAGTGCTGGTATACTCCATACCTGTGTTATGTGTGTAGTTAAAGGGTTTGACATGCCGGGTAGTGGTGGCACACGCCTTTAATCCTAGCACTTGGGAGGCAGAGGCAGGCAGATTTCTGAGTTTGAGGCCAGCCTGATCTACAGAGTGAGTTCCAGGACAGCCAGGGCTAAACAGAGAAACCCTGTCTCGAAACACCCCCCCACACACACACACCAAAAAAAAAAAAAAAAAAAGAGTTTGACATACACACTCATGTACCATCTCCACAGCCATGGTAATGACGCATCCATCATCCTCAAAGTTGCCTTAAATTTAATTTGTTTTTTTTTTTAAATGGGTCATGATCCCAGGCTGACCTCAAACTGATTGCATAGCCAAGGTTGACCTTGAACTCCCATATTCCTGCCTCAGCCTCCCAAGTGCTGTGCACCACGATGTCTAGTTTACACAGTGCTAGGAGTCAACCCCAGTGCTTCATGCGTGTACCAATTGAACGCAACATCGCCCTCCACAGTTTGCTTTAGCAGTTGAAACTTCAGCTGAGTTTTTCATATAACCACCTAACTATAGTTCTCAGTATGTTCTACAGCACATCAAAGACTCCAAGTCATTTGTTGGTACTTGTAAGTACTAGGTAACAGGGCTTGAAAGGGCAGCTGAGGAATAAGAAGCCATTGTGTTCTTAGCAGGCTATGAACAGATACCCAATTTCCTAGTATTTCAAAGCAGTGAAGGACACATAACATTAAGTACTTACCATTAATACTGTGAGATTATTTATTCAGTGAAGAATAAGTAGAGGACACTGGCTACTTTAAAAATCTTTGATATTAACGATGTTTACTTATCATGTAAATAAACATTTACAAACCACTCTTTTAAAAAAAAAATAGCAAGCTTAGGAAAAGCTAACCAAGAAGCTCGTAGTAACATGATGGATCTTTGATTGATTGTTTGCAGAAATGAGGGCTGAGCCAAGACCTTGCACATGGTAAGCAACCACTCTACTACATCCCAGCCCTGTTTTTTATGTTCTATATTGAGAAAGGGAAGGGTTCTCTCACTAAGTCGTCTCTTCTGGCCTTCAACTCAGCCTATAGGCCAGTCAGGCCTCAAGTCTGTGGCCCTCCCACCTGAGCCTCTAGATAGGGAGGCAAGGCAACTCAACCTCCCCTACTTCCCACCTCTCCCCGAAAGCCAAGTCAGCTGAAGAGGAACAGATTGAACCAGGAGTAAACTTTAATGTGAGAACGCTGTCCTCCTTGTTTTTCTCTGAAGTTCAGGTCATGTGTGCAGCTCAACTCAAAGTTACCCAAAGGTGGTGCCACAACAACTGAACTTTTCAGTTCAAAAGAGTTTAAATCTGGGTGCCAATCCAACTGCCCCCAGCTTCTCTCCCACTGGATGCCTGGGTGGGAGAGGAAGTAGGTCAGTCTGGAAGTAAAGACCACACTTCTCTTAGCTGGCTCTGAGCTAGAAGAGAGCTAAGGCACAGCTAGGAGAACTGCCTGCTGGGTACCAAGCAGGAAGGACACCTGAATACAACAGTGCTGGGGGGCTGTGTGTGGCACCTAGGAGACTCTGAATATCCTGAGCCTCATCAGTCATGAGAACCTTAGACTTGGCTCTTGGGGTTCTTCTTGACCATATTTAAAACAGTCTGTTGCTGATGATAGATAGATAGATAGATAGATAGACAGATATCTTCGATTTAAAAAAAAAGTCTTCTTTTGGTGAGAAAAATAAAAACAACATGAGCCAGCTGGACTCATAAGATTTTGTTCTTGAATATTTTGCTGTCATCCTAAAATATTCATTAACTGAGTGAAAAAAAAAAAACAACAAGAAAAAAAAATTTAATAGGCTTTACATGCAAACCTCACCCTTTAAAAAAAAATTGGCTAGTCAAAAAGGACAGTAAAAAGGACCTAGTACATCCTAAATATCTGCCTATCTCTGCCTTCCCCTGCTGTGGTGACAGGGACAAGCCATCATGTTCACCATACATAGAGGGTTTGGGGAATCAAACCGAGTGTTTTTGTTTGTTTTTTTTTAAGATTTTATTTATTATTATATGTAAGTACACTTTAGCTGTCTTCAGACACACCAGAAGAGGGTGTCAGTTCCCATTACAGACAGTTATGAGCCACCATGTGGTTGCTGGGTTTTGAACTCGGGACCTTCGCAAGAGCAGTCAGTGCTCTTAACCGCTGATCCATCTCTCCAGACCTAAAGAGTTTCTTATGCTTGCAAGACTGGTATTTTACTGACTGAGCCATCTACCCAGCCCCTCCCCCATTTCATATATTTCAATGAATGTTTCTAATTTCCTTCAGGGGTATTATTGAGTGTTGGCAGAACCATTAACTTCCCTACTCAAAACTTCACAAAACAAGCACACCAGGAGGCCAAATGGCATACAGAATTTAAACAGTCTGAAACTCTAAATAAACAGGAGGGGAGCTGAGAGGGTAGCAGAGAAAGGCAGAGAGCAGAAGCATAGAGTAGTAGACTGGCCATGAGCAGGTGGAGAGAGGGGGAAGGGGAATGGGGAGAGAGGGGTTGGAGAGAGAGCAAGAAGGCAAGAGAGTGTGAAGGGAGCAAGCAGCCCCTTTTATAGTGAGTCAGGCATTCCTGGCTGTTGCCAGGTAACTGTGGGGCAGAGCCTAGACAAAATGCTAACATTAGTCTTCTGAATGTACTCTTTCACTGTCAACAATGGTAAGAGTGTAGCGTTGTAAGCAATCACTTGCTTTCCTTTCATAATAGTAACATCATTTTTAAGAAAGAGGTACCTAAGTGTTGTCTCCAAAACAAGCTTCTCCAGTCTCCTGCCACAGGCAAAAGAAACTCAGGACTTCCCTAGGCCCTATTCACCGGAAACTATTTTCTGACTAGCCATCTCAGAAGGAAAGCAGGAGGCTTCTTCTGTCTAAGATCTGCAGTAGAGTGGCTGAGGAAAGACTTGCAAGACTGGCTTCCTTATCACCCTAGAAATAAAGGAAAACAACGGTCTGACCTTGTACTTTCATCTTTTGTTCACTCCTTTCCAAACCCTGCATATTGGAAGATGGCCACAGCTTCGTTTTGAGCCTTCTAGAGTCGGGACTGGCAAAGGCCACAGTTGAAGCCAAGTTCAAGTCTATGCTTACTAGATTTACCAAGGATGGAATTGCCCAGGACTTCCTTCAGCATTTAAAAAATAATTTTAGTACATTTTCATAGTGTAATTTATATAGAAGATTGGCATTTTTGAAAAATGATCATTATAAAATAAAATGGAAGAAAACTGTTTTGATAGCGGGCAAGGCAATACGTGAAGAGACCCTGGAGTCCCTCTAACTTGATTTCATGATTCTCCACTCCATAAACCACTATTAAATTAGCTCATCATCCCTGGTCTCCCCTCGCAGATCCCAGCTGCAGAGGACTGGCCAGAGCATAAAAATGACAGCTGTAATATGGCATATGGAATGAGCTCAAAGGTGAGCCATTAACCCCACTGATGAGTTCTTACAACGACTCAAAAAACAGCGAGCACATGTTAAAATGACTAACAGAAAAATCCACTAAGTTGTATTAGTAGGCACAATATAGAAATGCTGGCTTTGCTGATGGCTGCTAGCAATTAAATAGCTCCTAACTTAGTTGCTAAGACCTGACTTGTTATTCCCTCCCTCTCTCAGCCCCTCCTGTGCCCCACACCCCCATCCCTTCCCCCACTTAAACCTCCCTTCCACTAGTCCGCCTTTCCCTTTCATATCACGTGTTCTACTCACGCCTCATGTTTTACCCTCTCCTTAGCAATGGTTTCTGTCTAGTTTCCTGGATGTTAAGTTAAACATAAAATCTAAAGGTGTCATGCTAAGTTATGAGTGAGAACGTGATGTTTCTCTTTCTGGAGCTGGGTTATGTCACAATAATGTTTTCCAGCTGTGTCCAGTTACTCAAAATTTTCATAAATTCATTTTTCTTCACAGTTGAATAAAATTCCACTGTATATAGGCACTATATTTTCCAACAGTTGATGGGCACTTAGGCTGTTTCTATATCCTAGTAATGAAAGTGGAGCAAGAATTAAAGTGGATGAACATGCGCACTAGGAAACAGACACTGCTAGCTACATACCCAGGAGCAATATAGCTGGGTCATCTGGGAGCTGGTTTTCTAGGGTTGTTTGTTTGTTTGTTTGAGGAAATAAACACTGATTTGCATAGTGGCATTGTATAAGTTTCATATATATTGTGTGTGCGTATGTTTGTGTGTGTGTGTGTGTGTGTGTGTGTATGTAAGACAGAGACAGAGAGACAGAGACAGAGAGACCGAGTTTAATTGGAGTTACCATAACAGAGGATTATGTCCCTCCTAAAAACCAAAGGTTGCCAAATAAAAAGCCCAGTGACAGGAGTGGGACACCGTCCCTGAAGTTGCTGGTCAGGAGTGTTCAGGTGACACCCGAACAATGAAGTCTATTGCCATTGCTCTTGGCTATCCAACAAAACTTAGTGGTCAGACCATATTGCTGATGACGCAACACACTTTGGTCACAGGACTTGGAGAAACCAAGCTGATACTGAACAGGAAGCTTCCCCACTTGGAAGTCCCCTTGAGTCATGCAGGCTACTGGTGGGGAAATGTCATCCACAGTCTTACAAGCTGTGAACCTTAGGAGGTACAATAAAGACCTGGCAAAATATGCCCATGCACGCAACCGTGGTACGAAGTTTTAAAGATAGCGCTGCTTTCTGACGGGAGTGAAGACCTGCCTTGCAGTAAGTCTGACCAAGAATCCATGGTTGGAACTACCCTCTAGGTTTTTATCTCAGTACCTGTAGCAGAGTACCGCACTCAGAGTCCTGAGAGATTCGCTGTGCGAGGGACAGTGCTTAACACAGAGATTCACACGAAGTACGGAGGATAACTGTCAGTGCAGGGTTGGGATATGCGTATCCTACCCTGGACACAGGTTCAGGAACCATCATGGAGAGCTTGGGAAGACTTTAAAAGCCATAGGCTGAGGAGGACCAGGGTGAAGCGGTGTCTTCTGGACATGACAGGAAAGCTGTACTCACTCTCGACCCCAGTCTGCAGAAGACTGTTCAAGATCGATTCAGTCAAGTTCAGTCAGGAAGTTCTAGCCCTGCCTCCACTCCTAACTGGCCAACTACTGACACAGGCTTCTGGAGCAGGCAGAGCCAGGATTTTAAGTGTGTTGAGCCCTGGTAGGCTCACCACATTCCAGTGGACTGACTCCATATCCATGACTATCTGAGCAGCACAAACTGGACTCTCCATGGTTCATCGTTAAAATAAGAGGGAATAAGAAGGGGAGGGTGGGCCTGGGAGGAAGTCAGGAAGAGGAATGTGGGTGAATATGATCAAAATACATTGTGTAGAATTCTTAAATAATTAATAAAATATAGTTCAAAAGAAAATTGGCTTATATTGTAAAATTATGCCTTCTGGAAAGAATATCCACTTAAAATTGGATCTGGGCATGGTGGCACAATGCCTTTAATCCCAGCACTTGGGAGGCAGAGGCAGGCAAATTTCTGAGTTCAAGGCTAGCCTGGTCTACAAAGTGAGTTCTAGGACAACCAGGGCTATACAGAGAAACCCTGTCTCGAAAAAAAACAACAACAAAAAATTGGATTTGGTAATACTGAGCTACTAACCTCAGTGTACTAACCCTTTGAGAAGCAATAATGTCCTTTTTATGCATAGTGAAACATTATACAGAGAAGGGAGTGAGTTTTAGTTCACGCCTTACAAAATAAACAAATTTTCCTCCATCTCTTAGTGTGTCATAAGTAAATTCAAAAACATTAAGTCCTTTCTAATTATAGCTGAGCCTCTTGGCAAATATAATTTATGTTTGAGTCTCAAATATCCACTGAGGGATGCAGAGTGCTTGCAACTTTCAGTGTCTGCAGCAGAGGCCTTCATCAGATTACACAGTTATGCCACTGCAGAGAGGGTACACTAGTAGAGACAAGATAACCCCTCGCTAAAGACCTTCACAGATACAACTAACAATCTTGTATAAGAAAAGGGGCTCCATAGCCAGCCAGAGGAGCTCAAGTGATGGTAACTCAGCCCGGTGAGTTACTATGCAGTAATTTAAAACAGGGTGATTTGCCTGCATGAAGATGTGTAATGTGTGTGCCTGGTGCCCTCAGATGCATCGGATACCCTGGAACTGGAGTTATAGACATCCATGAGCCATCATGTGGGTCCTCTGGAAGAGCAGCTAGTGCTCCTAACTGCTGAGCCAACTCTCCATCCTCTTAAAATCATACTTTTTGTACAGTATTTAGTAATCTGGGAAAATACCTAAATCTTAGTGCTTTAAAAAACTGATGCAGAATTCTTACATACACACTCAAGTCCTATGTCACTTTAGGGTCTTGTAGGTGGAACAGAATTGCTGCTACACGGTGGCAGAGTTCAGTACACCTTGAAGTGTTATCTTCTCCAAACCAGGAACAGCCCAGGCTCCAGGCCGCACAGCATCTATTGGCATGACTCATGCATCTATACTTTGGAAGTTGAGTCTTCTGTTGAGCTAGAGGTAAGGACCACTACTACATGCTCCAGGGTCCTGAGGACTCAGTAATCAGTGAGCGGTAACCAATAGCTATTATCTGAGTTTTTGTTTTGTTTTGATTTTGTTTTCCTTTTAAATTTTTGTTGTGTCTCTCCATTCTCCAATATTAGTGCATATTACTTTCAGTATGGGAAAGAAGAGTCCTCAAGATGTTGCGTGTGTACCTAGAACATTCACAAGACAGAGACACTGAGAATTTCCACAAAGAGTTGCCTTGAATGAAATGTCACATGATGACGTTGTGAATAAATGTCAAATTATTCCACTGACTTTGTTCAGAAATATTTTTACTTCTGATTTGAATATTCAGGGTTTCCCAGAACCATCACCAGGAAGGAGTCACTGCTTGGGGGTAAGCTTTGAACTCAATTAGCATCAAGGTTGCAGAGTTCTCTTGTTTAACCAGATGCACCTCACTCTCTAACATGGGCTGTCCGGGCACACTAGGGGAGCTGAGGCCAGGAGTCCAGAAGCCTAATTCAAACACGATGTGTTCTTCAAAGACCTAGGTCCCCTTATGTCCATGCAAGAAGGTGATTCTACCTCCCAGCACACCGCACAAGCCAGAGACATCTTCTGGAGATGGTAAAGCTTGGCTTTAGTGGGTCAGATAACTTGCTTGCTTTTCTCCCTCTCTTCCTCTCTACTGTCACTTCTCTCTGCTGTTATTCTTCAGTTCATTCTAGTAGCTACTCCTGGCTCGGCTTTCTCCTCCATTTTGTGTGCCTGACTGAGTGGAAAATCAGCTCGCTATGACTTTGAAAAACACCCAATACAGCCAAGCATCCCCCAAGGAGGGAAAGGCCCTTGAAGTTGAAGCATGGGCTTGAGGACATTTTTTTAAGGACTTGGAAGTTTTTCATCTTTAAAACAACGAGAGATAGAGACTTCTCTCAAAAGAATACATGCCAGTTGCCGACAGATATATGCTGAGGTACGCAACATCATTAATCACTAGGAAAATGAATCTTAAAGCCACAATAAGATATTACTTCTTTATACTTAGTGTGATGATGATGATCAAAAACACAGAAGAAAACAAGTGCTGGTATGGAGACAGAGAAAAAGAAACACACTCTGCAGGCGGGAACGTAAATTAGTACAGCTATTATGAAAGACAATGGGAAGTTCCTCAGAAAGTGAAAAACAGGACTATCCTATGGTCTAGTAATCCCACCAATAAGCACAAACCAAGGAAAGTCCGTGCAAAGAGACATCTACATCCCCATGTTTATGGCAATAGTATTCCTAGGAAGCAAGAAGTGGCATATCCACCAACTGACAAGAGGTAAAGTACGATACAGGCATACATGGAAATACCTCACAGTCTTAAAAGGATAGTCCCATCATTACAGCATCATGGATACAACTAGAAGGCATTATGCTAAGCCTAAGTCCCACAGAGGAAGACAAATACCACAGGATCTCAGTGAATGTGGAAGCCTCAAGTTTATCTCATAGACGTAGAGAAGACAGTGAAGGAAATAAGAGGGACATACAGTGCTTAGCAGAGATGGGGAGGGCCAGGCCAGCCGAGTAGTGACTATAAGAAGAGAACTAAGTCCCACTGCATGGTAAGATGACTGCACACTAATGACAGTGTGGTGTAATGTCTTCCCCACAAAGAAATGGTATGTGAGGAAAGAGATGTACGTATCCTGATCTGAATATTATATAATGTATACATAAACTGAAATATCACATAGTATCCCATAAGTGCACCTAATTTTATGTATCAGAAGATCCTTGGGATTTTCTTTTAAAATGCTTTGGCAGCTTAATGAAAATATAAACTGAAATTATGAACTATAATATTCTTTTAGAACATAATTACAACCACTAGACCAGTGTGTTTATAATTATGAAAGAAAATATTCCCCAAAATAGATTTCTAAATTTCATGATGCATAATGTCATGATGGAAGAAACAGCTTGCTCATTCACTACATAATATAACAGTTTAATCTTATTACTGCAATAACTAAAAAAGGAATGTCAGATATCTGTGCCCAAAGAAAACGCTCTCCAAACACACACCAATCAAGCGTAATGCCTGCAGTTTTTATTTTTATCCCACTGCTAGTCGGAGAGCAATAAAAAATTTAAAGGAAAGTGGTATTTACACTTACGGTGTAATTAAAGTTCCCAGTATACACAAAATGTCAATGATGGTGTGGTGCCCCCAAGTGGCAATGCGGTGAACTGCAGGACTCTGTTGGGAGGGTCAGAAACTAGTCCAGTTTTCCAAGTTGATTGTATATTACCTATATCACTGGAGCCAATCATAAGAGTCTTCATCCCAGTTCAGTCCAGTGTCTATTAAAGTCAATTCTTTTAATATTTAACATTAGGGGGATCTGGCCTGCTCCACTAAGAAAATAGCAATCATAACATTATAGAAATCTTAGCAAACAGTCTGTTTTGCCTAGTTATGATATCACTTCCTTCTGTCTGTGGTCTGGTGCGTGAAACAGATTTCAAAGGCT
The DNA here is from genome assembly GCF_900095145.1 of Mus pahari. Classification (NCBI taxonomy): domain Eukaryota; kingdom Metazoa; phylum Chordata; class Mammalia; order Rodentia; family Muridae; genus Mus; species Mus pahari. Next base: position 98,571,960 of record NC_034599.1, read on the forward strand.
TACCTAAAAAAACAGATTGTTGGATAATGAGGGGTGCTAATGAGATATCTATCTCATAAACCAAAAACTCGAGTGTCAACAGTGTGGGGGTATGAGGGGAGTCATTCTAAAAAATAATATAAACCAAAATTACGAGCTAGACTATTCTTTTTTAGAACATAATTAAATCTAGTAGTTATCAGAAGTTTGGCACTCACTCTGTGTGGCTAGAAGACCACCTTTAGGACTGAGGGGGGGTCCTTTGCAGAATGAGCACATGGCACTTGATCTTCGTTATCAGCCTGGCAGGATTTAGATTTTACCTAGCGGACATATCACTGGGCATGTCTGTGGAGGCCTTTCTAGAGAGGTTTATCTGGGGGAAGATCCCCTGAACACAGACAGTTTCCTTTTATGGGCTGCGATCCTGGACTGAGTAGAGAGAGGATGGGGAGATGGGAGAGCCACCTCCACATTGCTCTGCTCCCTGACTGTGGACACGACGTGACCAGCAGCTCTACACTCCACCGCCATACCTTACTAGGATGGATGTGTGTGCTCAAACTCTGGGGTAAAACAAACCCTTTTCTCTAAAACTGCTTTGTTAGGTATGTTGTCATGGCACTAAGAAGACTAACAAATACAGAGTGTAACTCATGCTCTAAGAAACCCAGAAAAGCACCAGCTTTTGCCCTTCTACACGTTGGAACTGACTGGAAATGACAAGTTCTCAATCACAACTTCTTAAGTGTTATATACCAAGACAATTTCAAGAGTCGATCTTTAAAATAAAGAATGGGTAACATCTTTTTTTGTTTTGTTTGTTGTTTGCTTATTTGGTTGGTTTGGTTTTTTGAGACAGGGTTTCTCTGTATAGCCCTGGCTGTCCTGGAACTCACTCTGTAGACCAGGCTGGCCTCGAACTCAGAAATCCACCCGCCTCTGCTTCCCAAGTGCTGGGATCAAAGGTGTGCACCACCACTGCCCGGCTGCATTGGTAACATCTTTTTCATTCATACAACACAGCAAGACAGGGGAAATCATTTGTCATTCTGATTTTCAACCATACTTGAATAGCCAAGGAGTGAAACAAGAAGAACTTACAGGAGCCAGATGCTGCTGAAGAAAACAGACACTGGGGTAGAAGCTTGATCTTCCAGGGGCAAAGTGATTTCTTGAGGGCATTGCTCTATCCTTTGTTTTGTATTCTTCCCATGGTGTGTGTGTGTGTGTGTGTGTGTGTGTGTGTGTGTGTGTGTGTGT
>NC_034599.1:98573251-98574502 GCF_900095145.1 Mus pahari
AGAGAGAGAGAGAGAGAGAGAGAGAGAGAGAGAGAGAGAGAGACGGACCAGCCAATTGACCAGGAGTCAACCTTGTTTCTGAGAAAGGATTTTTTCACTGAACCTGGCATTTGTCAGCTTTGCTTGGCTGCCCCAGGGACCCATCAGTGTCCAGCTCCTGAGCATGGAGCTCGGCCACATGCAGCACCACACCGAGCTCAGTCTATGTGAGTTCTAGAAATCAAACTCAGGTCCTCACCCTTCACCAGCTGAACCACCATCCCAGCCTAACTTCAGTTCCAATGAACTGTTAACTACAACAAATAGAAAACAGGAGTTTTCCCCTACTGTGAGAGTTTATAGGGTTTGACCAAAATGAAAGGTGACAAGGGTACCATTAATGTGAACTAGTTTTAAATGAGGTGATCAATTTGAAATTTCTAGCTTCTGACTACATATTCCGAAGCTCTCTTCCAGAGAAGCCAAAGAAAATGCAATCTTTCTTCGGTACATCCCACTTATCTTACATGTAAATTACTGTTCATTTGCATTTTGTAGCATTTCTAAAAATAGTCATCATGAATATAGTGGCTATTCCTGGTTGTCAACTTGACTATATCTGGAATGAACTACAATGCAGAATTGGAAGGCTCACCTGTGACCCTAATCTTGAGGCTGGGAGATACAAGATTCTGACCTGGATCTTGGCATGGAGACTATAAGTCCCAGGAGACTAAGAGAAGGAGGTCCCTGAGTCCCAGATCCAGGCCTGGTGGTACACACCTTTAATCTGGGCCACACCTGCTGAAGACCTACAGAAGGACATTGGAACAAAGAAGATTTTGCTTGCCTTGTGGGACTGAGCAGCTGCTAGATCCTTGGACTTCCTTGTGGGACTGAGCAACTGCTAGATCCTTGGACTTCCTTTCACAGCTGCTGCTGCCCATTGTTGGGGAATTGAACTACGGACTGTAAGTCATCAACAAATTCCTTTACTATATAGAGACTACCATAAGTTCTGTGGCTCTAGAGAATCCTGACACATACAATAGAGAATTCAGCTTTTCCCACTGAGGAAGTCTCAAGCACAGTCAGTAGGAATATTTTGCTATTGAGACTGTGATATGCATTAAAATCATTTTTACATAATCTACCCTATTCACCTTCTCTGGTCATTTGAATACTTACTTTATTTGGCTCTGAAATGTGCATCATATTTTTGTAATCTTTTTATTTTATTTTATTTTATTTTATTTTATTTTATTTTATTTT
>NC_034599.1:98575413-98620451 GCF_900095145.1 Mus pahari
AGCCACGTTTTTACTTCCCTATACGGGCAGCCCTATCACAACAGTTTCTAGCCACGTTTTTACTCTTGGAATTCATATTTGTCTTATGATTCATATTTTGTTAGATATTTATGCTCCCCATCAACTTAAAGAACAATGCAAACCTGAGGCCATGGCTTCTTCTAATGCACACATAGGCCGACTTCCTGGTGACGGTCTCCTCCCTCTCAGTCTGCTTTGACTCAGCGCAGAGTAAATTGGGGTTAAACCATGAATTACCATATTCTGCTTCCCTTTGCTTTCTGCCCATGTAGACTTTAAAATCAGTTTTGGGGTATCTGTTTGCTAGACTAGCTATGTGGAAGGATATCAATTCAGTGCCCCCCCCCCCAACTTAAGCAAGATCTGATTCCATTTCTATTGTACACACTGGGTACAGAGCTATCTCCTGGATTAGAAAGAGCGACGTGCACTTCAGACCTAAGACTGCTCTTTAAAGCTAGCCGACTCTGAGTGTGGTGCGGGGGAGACCGCAGTTCCTGGAGGAGCTATGAAAGGTTATGGGTGGCAGAGCTGTCCCACGAGGAGGTATTCCACAGGACATGCTTTTACTCACTCCATCAAAGTGTTGAAGGCTTTATCGAAAACTGTGCTTTTGTTTAAAATCGACATGAAAGTAGGACTTTATGCTGAATATACTATGTACACCTTAGAATTAGGTTTTCATATTCAGCCATTCTAAAACAACAAGGAAAAAAAATAGTGTTATAGTGGTGACTTGTGGGCTCAACATTTACCACAAAACCTACAAGGACACTCAAACAGGAGAAAAAAACTGCAAAACATAAAACCTATTTGTAATATCGTCTTCTTTAAATAAGGTACTAATCTGTGCTTTGATCTAGTCCCAGTAGAGCAATATCCCTCTCCTCAAGGAAATGTTACTAAAATCTGAAGAATCTAAGGGTCTTTAAAGGTACCTTCTGTTTGCTTCTTTGACTGGTATAAAAGTGGCGATTTCGAGATAAACTAGGCTGTTCAGAAAAAAAAAAAGTATGGCCTCTCTGCCGCCTTTCAGATCACTAATAATAATTCTCAATGTGGAGAGGCGATTAAAGTCCCCACTTAGTGAAGGGCTGAACTCAAGATGGAGGGCCAAAGCTTCTATTTGTAATGGCGTAATAAACCCAGCAGTGTGTGAGCAGCCTCTCCAGGCTCATCACACAGACTCAGCTCTGTCACCCTCATCTCAGTTGGTATCCATGGAACGTGCATACATTGCAGCCTGGATCTGAACCTAGGGCAGTGGATGAACTTGGGTGCTGGGGACCCCTGGGACCTAGCTAACAGCGGACATACAGTAGGTTTATCAGTAAACGTTTGGATAGCGAAGAAAGGTCCACCATACCAAATGTGACCCAAAGACAACTAAAGGAAAGAAAATAGGAACTAGAAGAAAGCAGAGAGACGCCCACTTTGTGCTAACCATCCCTGGGGTACCCATCCCGCTGGAGCAGGCAAAGAGAAAGCCAAGTGTTTACCGATGGTAAGAACTGAGTGGTTTATGTCCATGTCAAAAACAAAACCTAGGAAGCTGTTTGGACCTGAGGTTCTGCTAAATCTGACCTGAGAGATAAACTCTAACCCTGAGGTAAAACGAAAAAACTTCCTTGACTCTTCAACAAATAAACCTTAAATTTTCGCCGAGCGAATGAATGTATATCGAGAAGGAGGGCGCTTAGTCTCCCGAAGGGGAATGGGGTCAGGGGCTGTGGGACCCGGCTGCCCGAGATCCACTTTCATTACCTTTACAGGTCCCCAGCCAGCGGCGCCCGGCCAAGCCTCTGTAAGCCCAGAGCTCGCTGCCTGCCTGGGCTGGCGTGGTTGTTTAACATCGTCGCCACGGAGACGGCGCGGGGGCTGCTGGGAAGTCGACGTTCGGGCGTCCAATCCAGCGGAAGCGCGCCGGACCCTATGAGGTGGAGTGAAGCGAGCAGAGCGAGGAGGCGGCCGCCAGTGTGAGAGGAATGGCTCAGCCTCTCACACCAAGTTCCCACCACGCGGCCCGAAAGCACTTTCTCCTCCGGGAAGAGCCCTCAGCTTCCCGGAGCCAGGCTTCCCAGTGACGTCATTCCCGGCACTTCCTGTTTCCGTTTGCGGTGATCCACGCACCCGCGGGTCTGCGGTTTCTCCCCAAGCTCCTACCTGCTGCTGCTGGAGTGAGCCGGCGGTCGGGCGGAAGCAGCAGGCGAGTCCGGAGGGCAGGAGCAGGTTGAGGTAGGAAGATCGGTGGTTGAGAAATTCGATCCAACCTTTTGCTCACCTTTGCTGGCATTCCTTGAGCTACTCCACTCAAGGTCAAGTCATTAGTTTACAGCGAGTTCGCAAAAACCACATGACAGACCGGGAAAGACATGAGGACTCAGAATTAAAAGTGTTGAGATGGTGGCCGAGGTGGATCTGAGGTGAGATTAAAAAATCAAGTGCAATAATGTAAGCTGATACCAAAGGCAAAAAATTCAGGAGGATGCATTTTGATGTGGTAACCCCCCCCCAAAAAAAAACAAATCAAAATGCAAAAATTCCAAGGTGGCAAAACTTTCACGATTTTAAACAAGAGCCAGGCTGGCAATAGCATCGTGCTAAGCGATATTTGAAGCCAGAGGCAAGGGGGAAAACCAGTAATACCAATCCTACAAGTTGTTAGCCAGATAGGCCATTAGTAAGGGGGGTGTAAGAATCCTAATTGAGGTTGAAATTGCATACTTGGGATCCTAGAAGCATAAAGCTTAGTTTTTCCTTAGCTCAAACTATTATCCAATGTACCCTACACTCAACACCTATAACAAGGGTCTAGTTATCCATAAGAAAAAAAAAATTGACTCATTATGTGTCCTATGCTGGGTTGTCATTTTTATAGCTTAGGACTTTTGGCCTTGACCCTCACAAAACAGATTTCTTCCTTTATCTCTATATGGGCTGCCATGAGGTGTGGCCTAGATTTAAGGTGTGCCTTCCACCTCCAATAATCCAATCAAGAAAAGTCTCGAAAAAACAAAAACAGAAAGAAAGAGAGAGAGAGAGAGAGAGAGAGAGAGAGAGAGAGAGAGAGAGAGAGAGAGAAAGAGAAAGAAAAAGAAAGAAAGAAAGAAAGAAAGAAAGAAAGAAAGAAAGAAAGAAAAGAAAAGAAAGAGAGTCCCTCAGCGGTGTATCTGGCAGTTTGGGTCTTGATTCTAGATATACTCAAATTGACAACCAAGAATAGCCATCAGAAGAACCATCAATTGAAAACTTTTTTATTGTTTCAACAGGGAGTTCTGTCAATCATCATGGGTATCCGGGGACTAATGAGCTTTGTGGAAGACTATAGTAATGAATTCTTCGTTGATTTGAAATTGCGGAACACAAAACTTATCATTGATGGCTATTCTCTTTTCCACCGACTTTGCTTCAATTCTGACTTGGAGCTCAGGTATGGAGGAGACTATGATTCATTCGCAGATGTTGTACAGAAATTCTTTGAATCACTGTTTGCTTGTCATATTTGTCCATATGTTGTATTAGATGGAGGATGTGACATTTCAGATAAAAAGTTGACAACTTTGAAGGATCGAGCTAAAGAGAAGATCCAAGTGGCCCGTTCCCTTTCTCTTGGTGGGGGTGGGAATGTGTGCCCCTTACTCATCCGAGAAGTGTTCATACAGGTTTTGATCAAGCTTAAGGTCTGTTTTGTCCAGAGCTTTTCAGAAGCAGATAGGGACATTATGACACTTGCCAATCATTGGAACTGTCCTGTGCTATCATCGGATAGTGACTTTTGCATTTTTGACCTGAAAAGTGGGTTTTGCTCACTGAATAGCTTTCAGTGGAGAAATCTGAACACTATTAAGGATACACAAGATTACTACATTCCTGCCAGAAGCTTTTCCCTTGATGCCTTCTGCCATTACTTCAACAACATGAATAAAGCTCTACTACCTCTCTTTGCGGTGCTGTGTGGAAATGACCATGTTAATCTGCCCAGCGTGGACACATTCATAAGTAAAGTACGTCTACCCCTTAGTTCTAAAGGGAAGAGATATCACCGAGTTCTGGGACTTCTGAACTGGTTGTCTCATTTTGATGACCCCACTGAAGCACTGGATAACGTTCTGAAGTCTCTCCCCAAAAAGAATCGAGACAATGTTAAGGAACTTCTCTGCCGCTCCATGGAGGAGTACCAGCAGTCCCAGGTGAAGCTGCAGGACTTCTTCCAGTATGGTAGTTATGTCTGTACGGACGCTTTGGATCTGGGTTTACCAGAGTGGGTACTAGCAGCTCTGGCCAAAGGCCAGCTACCACCTTTCATCAGTGATGCTTTGGTGCTCAGAAGGACCTTTCTTCACACACAGGTAGAAAATATGCAGCAACCAAATGCTCACAGAATATCTCAGCCCATCCGCCAAATCATCTATGGACTCCTTTTGAATGCCCCATCACACCCAGAAGATATATCCCAGAATACATTGCCTTCCCAGCTTCTGGCTTTCAATGAAGTGGAAAGAATTAATACAAATATCAAAACATCAACTGTTTATGCAAAGCAACTACTCAAGGATCATTGTGACTTGAGCAAATTGACTGAGGTAAGTTTGTAAGACTAACAAAATTCTTAGAAATTTCTTAATAGGTTATAATTTGCCTTTGAATGTCCTCTCTTAATATAACACATTGGTTGCCATCATGTGTGTGAAGGCTAGACTGCCAGTGAACTAGGTATTCTCTTAGTGTCGGTACTAAATATGCTTTCTAGGGTTCTTCAGTAACCTCTTTCCTTTGCAGTTATTGTATTATATTGATCCCAATTAGAATAGGAGTCTGTAATTTTAAAAAGGGGGTTCAGGGATTGAACTGTAAAAGAAGTGTGCACATAGGCACTTGATGTGAGCATAACTGCATCTTAGATGAGAGTTCAGATTAGTACTGATGAGTCCATCCATCTAAAGGTTTTATAAATGAGGACCTCTTTTTAGGCTTTGGGCTTAGAGAGAGAGTTAGAACAAGCTGACAAAGAGCAAGAGCTTCCTTTCTCTTTATGGGCTGCCAGAAGAAGGTGTGGCCTAGACTTAAGGTGTGTTTTCCACCTCTAATAATCCAATCAGGAAAAGTCCCTCAGCACTGTATCCAGCCACTGGGCATCATGTTGACTTGTTTAGACCGATTCCTAAGAGCATGACTTAGCCTACCTTGGTGCTGCTTAAGTCTGAGGAACACTAAGATCAGTTGTCATTTCAAGGAAGAAAGTGTTCTCATGCATCCCAGTGATGCCTTTTGCTTCTGATAATATTTAAATATATTAAGAATAACTATGAAACTCCTGTGAGAATACAAATTAAATGTAAGCTAATTTATAAAGTCAGTTGCAATGCCCACTGGGTGTTTGTCTAGCTCCAACTAAATGTTTACTCTTAGACTCATAGGGTCATTGGTGTCCGCTTACTCAAGGATGAAGGACAGCAGCCAGTTTTCCTGTGGGGATGATCAGATCTTACATTCCCCAAGGAAACATGATAGTCACTTCCTATGGAGTGGGAAAGTTGGAGTTGCTACTGGGATCTAGTGGGTAAGGCAAGGATACCACTAAGATTCTTAGACTGCACAGATTGGCACCCCATAGTAGAGAACTATGTGACCATTTAGTAGAGAACTAAATGCCCAGTGTGCCCATTTTTAGCCTCTCCACTAGTGGCAGCATAAGTGAGAGGTAAGGAGCTTCCTAAGTGGGTGTCAGAAGCATCCTTGGCATTAGGAAGAAAGTACTAAGAACAGTTCAGGGAGTGATGAAATGTTCTGGAATTAGTAATGGCTTTGGAAGCTTATAAATATATTAAAACCATTGAGTTGTATACTTCAAAGGGGTGAATTTTTTGACATGGTTTATATTTCAAAGAAAGCAGAGTTTCAGTTAAAAAATTATGCGGTGTATTTGTGAGACTTATATAACTCATTCTTTTCTCTGGTGCAAACCCGTTGCATTGTGGGAATGAATACACCACAGGTGACTTTCTATGGGTTTTCAGTTGTGCTGTTTCAGCTACTTCCATGATCATGGTGGTGCACATCATCTTGTAACATATTTCTGCTGCACATACTGTGGAATTGCTGGGCCAGATGACAGTGGACCCACTAACACTCCCACCAGCAGTGCAGAAGGGTGCTTGCTTCTTCCTGTGCCTTTGTCAATACTAGGTAGGTAGGAGCCCAGGGGTCATTCTGGCTGTTCTAGTGGACAAAGTATCATCTTAGTCCTTTGGATAGGCAAGTTTCCATTTCTCTGATGACTTGCTTATTATGCTCATTAACCAATGGGATATTCTGTGCGAGGTCTTTATTCAGTATTTTGCCTACTGATCATTAACCAATGGGATATTCTGTGCGAAGTCTTTATTCAGTATTTTGCCTACTGATCATTTGTCAATTAACACTGTGGCCAGGAACCTCCCATTCTAATTTTCACTGTAGTATGTTGTAAACAACTTTAGTGTAGTCATTTAAATCTTTATTACTTATGGTTACCTTTTTATGATCTGTTTAGGAAATCACTACCTACTCCCAAGATCATGAAAACAACTACATTTTTCTTTCACATTACATCTCCAATCTGTCCAGGAGGAGTGGGGTGTGAAATAGGATCAGGCCACTTTTCCCCAACGCAGTCCAACCCAATCAATGAGATGTAGAATGCTGATTGTAGTCTTTGATGAGTGGTAACGTGTTCTCAGCATTTAGTTGTATTCAAAGTTAAGAGGAAATTTTCATACACTTTGCATCATAGTATATCATTTGGCTTGCTTTTGGCATGCATTAATCAGTTCTTAGCTCAATGCTTTTAAGCTCTAATTAGCCCATAATTCTAAGTGATGCCAGGTGCAAATATATTTCCAGACACAAATGCAGGTTCAAGTACAGAAACCTTGTTATTATTCATGCTTTTAACATGCAGTAATAATACTTTAGCTATGTGACTTACAAACTGGCTCTAATTCCCACTAGTCCCAAATGGGCCTGGGAGAGCAGATGGGACTGCAAGCAGAGTAGTTCCCACTTTAGAATGCACTGAGGACTGATGAGAAAACATCATGTGCTACTCCAACACATAAGGCTCCTTTTACAGATGATCAAAATAGGAAAGCCCTCATGAACTAGCTCAAAGCCACAGTTACTGAGGGCAGAATCTCTAGTACCAAATCCTAGACCACTTTGTTCATAAAAGTTGTAACTTGAAGTTTAGGTGTGTTTTTACTCAAGATGTGAGGCCTACTTCTAGTAGGGGTTGTTGCTATACTATGAAGAACTTCGCTTGCTTCCTAACAATATTAAATTACAGAAACTGTTTAGAGTTAATGTACTATTCAAAGGCCTCAGACATTAGTGATGCAACTATTTCGTCAATTATGATATTTTGGTTCAGGTTCTCTTTATCAGTCAGTCACACTATACTAACCACCCATTAAGCAGTAAGAATGGAACCCACTGCCTCACCCTCTAGGGGAGGGTATTTCTCTAACTGCATAGATACTCTAGGAGTACAACTCTTAAATGTTTATGAAAGTGTGGCCTGTAAGGTACATCTTGAGATTCATTCAAGTAAAATTCAACAAGCAGCTCAAAGTTCTCATGGCTATTGACTTCTCAGCTTACATTTGAAGTCACTTCTAATGTACTGTGTACTGTAAGCACAGTACAGGAAGTCAGTAAGACACTCCTGCCTGCCTTGAATGTATTCCTAACTCTTAAGCAGCCACATGCAACAGAGGGATTTGTAACTTATTTTGTAGAGGTGATTAGTTAGTGCATCTGAGAGAAAGTGGTACCTAGTCTATACTAACAGTAAGGGCGGGGTTCCTGTAGGTCTTTATAAGGTATGTGGGCTCCAGTTAAAATGCAAGTTCTCAGGCTCCCCTCAGAATACTGAATCGACATGAAGGGGTGGAGCTCAATTTCTAGCAAGTTTCCTAAGGGTGTGTGTACTGAGTGTGCTCCCTGCCTTATAGAGGGAGGAGGCGGCAGAGACACACGATGTTTAGAGGGCATAGAGGGTACATTCCTTCAAAGAGCCAGACATTATTTATTAACTTCCACAGCTGAATTAAATCTCATGTTACTAAAAATTACCCTAATTTGCAGACTATTTGATGTTTTCAGCTCCCCTTGGCTAGGCGGCAGATGCTTCTCTTAGAAGCCCTGAAGGTCAAACAGGTTGTCTTGGAGTCCATCCCTACTTTTCTGAAGTTGCCCATTGCTGTGACTTGTTACTGGTTGCAGTCCACAGAAGTCAAGGCAAAGCTCCATCATCTGCAGGCCCTACTGCTGGGGATGCTGAGGGAACCCTTGCATGCCATCGTCAACAGCCCTGGTAGGTTCTAGAAATCCAAGAGTATCTTGTCAAGTTGTGTGTAAACTGCACATCCTCAAGAATTCACACAAACAAAAAACAAGTGACCCCCATGACAGCAGAACGTGTAAGTGAAGGTGCCAAACTGCCCTTCATCAATATTCTTAATAGTTCCATTTGCTGAACTTAGTGCTAGGAGCTTGGCTTTAGATATAGAGCTGGGATGTGCTAGTGCTAACTCAGTCTGCTCTGAGGTACCTGGTGCTTCAGTGTGTGAGGCTGACAGTGCTTTGCCAGTTGTTCTTTCATTCTGCTACCCCATCACCAACACAGCAGTGGCAGCACAATAAACTTACTTGCACTTTCCCAGACATGAAACCTCTCAACATTTCCAACCACAACATTCTTGTTCATTGGTTTCTATCTTTCTTTAAGGCTATTAAGTTTCAATATGTAATAATAGAAAACACACACACACACACACACACACACACACACTAGAGAAATAATCTGGGCATGTTTTGCTTGCATTTAAATATTGGGTAAAATAAATGAAACATTGGAATGTTAGTTCTTTATTACAACTTTCTCCTTAAAAGATTGTGAAAGCCATAAAGCTGTCACCCTATAACAGTTCTAACATGATAACTATTAGCCACAGCTACATGTGGCTATTTAAAGCTAAAATCAAATAGAAATCTGAGCTTTTTGTAGTAGTCTCATTTCAGGTACTTGGCAACCTCAGGTGGACATGTGATACTGTGTACAGAGGCAAAACATTCTCACCATGGCAAGAGTCCTATAGATAGTCCTAGCCTGGTGTATTCTATGAGTTTAAGAATGAAATAGCATGGACTCAAAATATCCCTACTACTCAAGCTTATCTGATAGTAGCTATCAGAGGGACTGTTGGTATATGACAGTTAACACGAGTCAGGCCCATGGCTTTAAGAACAGTTTGAAGCTATGTTGTTTTAAGAAATATAGAAATTCCCATAGCATGAGCCCATTAAGATTTTACATGAGTCCTATAGAAGGGGCATTTCTGTCTGTTTTCTTTTAGGAAATGTGGACCCCGCACCCAGGCAGGCTCAGTGCCTTGCTCCCCGATATTTGTGAAAGGTGGGCCTCCTTTTTATTACTTTGGAGTTGGTCCCAATGTTATTTTGTGCACTTCTGCTCAAACAAACCTGCAGAAGCTGCATCTCCGCAGGTTGTTGCTTCTGCCCCTTCTCTTATGTAAAGCAATGCATTTGTCAAATGATTCATACTTTAGTTTTCCTACTGTAAAAACAGGCAAAATGTGCTGTGAACCTTTGAGCTGTCTTTAAACACATGTGCTACCCCATGGGGGCTTTGGTGAAAGTAATGACCAGTAAAAACAGTAAAGAGAATGGTGTTTAGTGTCATTATTTTCATAGGCACAGATCCTAGAGAATTTACATACAGACCTGTTTAAGGTCAGGTAGCATACTGTGGGAGAGATCTTATTTCAAGGAAAAAGCAATAACTTTGGGTTGAATAAAGTCAAGAAAAGGGACCTTCAGTGTATATAAGACATTTATGAAACCAAGAGAGAAAAACATCCAGTTTTCAAACTAATTGTCTTTGTGGGCTTTGATGTTGGTGTGTGGGGAATGGCCAAACTGATGCAATATTTGGAAATGCTGCCTTCCGGTTGTTTTATCTAGGTAATGAAGATCCACGGAGAGGTGGTGCCAAGATGTTGTATGAAGAATTACGCCAGGTGAAGGCGCCCATGCGGCCGGGTCCAAGAGTGGATTTAGACACAGCGCACGTCTTCTGTCAGTGGCAGTCCTGTCTCCAGATGGGGTTATATCTCAACCAGCTGCTGTCCACTCCTCTGCCAGAGCCAAACCTAACTTGGTAAGCACCATGGGAAATATTAGTTCAGATGGGTAAATACAAAGATTTTAAAGTTTAAGGAGTAAAACAAGTTGCTTTAAAAACAATGTTACAATTCTCAATCTTTGAATAACTAAAGTTCTGGAAATTAAAATATTTCCAGTTTCAAACTCTTTAAAAATCAATTGTTAGTATATATTACTTTATAGGGACTTTTTCCTCCCACTCGACCCCTAGGTGTGTTTTTTCTTACCATTTGGTATTAGCTCATATGGTTTATCAAACCCCTACTCCATGCAAGGGTGCAATAAACAAAAACAAAATATTCTCTTGGAGCTTTCTTGTGGATTTTGTCTTGTCAGACAGTGTAGGAAGAAAGGAGCTAATAAGCCTATATGTCAGAGTTTAACTCAAGAGTTTGAGTTGGGTAGGATAGACATGGTCCCATGGAAAAGTGAGAACAATGGATTAGACATGTTGGTAATTGTCTGTCCAGGAAGTACTAAAACGAAAGAAAAATTGCAATGGCTAGAAAATGGGATTTAAGATTGTATATATGCTCCATCGACATTCCATGTATACTCTTTAAGGACAAGCTTGGAGAATCCTTGGACAAGTCAGGTGTATTAATGAGTAAAAACATATGGCACCATGAATTTTAGCAATAAATGGCGTGCCTGCTTGTTTTGGTATTTGCTTTTGTGGTGCTAGGAACTGAACCAGAGCTTTCTGAATGTCACATAAACACACTCTACCACTGAGCTATAAACCCAGCCTTACTTTTGTTAATGTATCTCTGAACCTCGTATCTGAGAGAACACAAAAACTCTCCACCCAAGAGTGATAAATGGCCTTTGATCTTTGGACTGTTTTTTTCCTTTCCTTTGATAATTCTGGTCATTTTTAACAGCCTCTTCTCTGGGTACAGCATGCCACAGTTTCTTCACAACAAAACAGAAGTATTGTATCACTTAAGTCTTTTTCTGATGTTTTCTGTAAGATTATTATTGGATCTTAGCATAGTCAAGACTTCTCAAATGCTGATTTTATATTCATTAAATAAAGCCTATACAATAATAGCCAAAGTTTAGCAGGTTGATCAGCTCTGGTCATGAGTCATGCTGAATTCAGAGTTTCTAGTTAATCTCATTTTGCATTTGTGTAGTGGGAATTTTATTCCAAATGAATGTCCACACAAATGATGCCATTACAGTTTTCTGATACAGTAAACTGCCTTTTTGGTTTGCCAAGTCCATTTTCTTAATTCCTGTTCCTGGCGGTGTTAGAGAAGCCTGTTCAGCCCCAGGCTAGCATCATCACAGAGTTTTTGTCACCAGCAAAAGTAATCACTTTAACTACTCAGTTCTAGTAATAGTGATGATTATATAGGAACAGCAAGCTAAGTGTTTAGATACTTGTTAGTGTTCACCTTCACTGTCCCACTATACCGATCTGATGCTTTCAAATCATGTTGTTCTCCCACTGAACAGGTTGTACAGCGGAAGCCTGGTCCATGGACTCTGCCAGCAACTGCTAGCATCCGGTTCTGTAGAAAGCATCCTGGGTATATGTCCTGAGGCAAAGCAACTTTATGAACATCTGTTCAATGCCACAAAATCATATGCCCCAGCTGAATTGTTCTTACCAAAAACTAAATCAAAATCCAAAAAAAGGAGGCAGAAGAAAAAGGTGGCCAGCCTGGGAACCACTGCAGATGCCAAGCACTGCTATGACAGAAGCAACCGGTTTGGTTTGTTAATGCTTGAAAGCTTGGAGGAGCATGTAGAGAACTCAGAGCTTGAATAAACAGTTTGTAGTACACAAGATTTACAGTTCTAACTTGTAAAATGTCTCTTACCTCCCTTGAAGCTAATTTTTCTTTAGGACTAACCTATTTTGAGATAAAGCTTATTTATAAGAGATCATCTGAATTCTAAGATATTTTGTACTATACTTTTAATACAGCCTAATTTAAGAAATGTCTGTATTTACTTATATGTGTTTCGGGAATGGAGGCCAAGGTACTTATGTGGAAGTCAGAGAGCACCTTGTGAGAGTTGGTTCTGATTCCACCATGTGGGCTCCAGGGATCACCCTCAGGTTGTCAGGCTTAGAAGCATGTCACTGGCTCTGAATCATCTGTAGTTCTTCAGTATGCTTTCACTCCTCATGGTCCTTTTCAGCAAATAGTAATATTTTATAACCTTAATGATACATACAGTAATAGCCAACTATATTCACAATTTTTATAAAATCCAGTAATCATTTTATTTAGAAAGATTTTGGGTTTTTTTTTGGGGGGGGGGTGTTTGTTTGCAAAGTGTGGGTCATAAAAAAGTCAGGGGGCTCTGAAAGAAAGTTAGAAATGTGGTAAATTGGGCTGAAGAGCTGGCCCGGCCATTAAAGGCTAGGCTCACAACCAAAAATATAAGCAATGTAGTAAATTAGACTACATATGGTAAACTCATAGGTACACTACAGGTCTTAGAGCATGTTGTAACAACCCCCAAACATAAACAGCATTCTAAGCTGATAAATCTAGAGCAGAAGAGAAATGAAAACCTCAGACCAATACCGGACTCCCACGTTCCCACACGCTGGGTTTTGCAAAGGACTCTAGCACTTCATTTTGATTTTTGCTGTGCTACAGATCCAACCCTGGCCCTGTGCATGCTAAGCAAGCATTCTACTAGGGTACACCCTCAGCTACTAGCCAGCACTCTGTAAATCAAGTAAGTAGGATAGAAAATGGCAGATAAAACACCTATTTAGTGGTTGTAAAAATGTTTATCTTCCTATAGCCAACTATAGGGTGATGACGGATCCCTATAATCTGAAAGTCAGGGGGCTGAGACAGTAAGGTTGAAGGTTTGAGTTCACTTTGGGCAACGTATTAAGCTTTATCTTAAGAATCCAAATGTTCGAGAGGTGCTATTTTAAAATTACTAATACCAACCGATTTATAATGGTGCTGCCAGTTCTGAAGCTCAGAGAAGCAAGAATGGGCAAGTGGGATGACCACGGTGAGTCGTCTCAAAGTGTAGTCTAACTTGCACAGTTTTGATCCCTGCTAGTGCTGAACCACTGGTATATTCCATCAGTCATTTTAATGATGGCTGAGAGTTGCCAACTGCAAGCCAGGCCATCTGTAGTTCTTAATAGTTAGCAATTTTCTTCTTGTGGGTTGGTCTGGTGCTGATATGTATTCAAATGCTAAATTCTACCCCAAGATCAGGTTGTCCCAAGTCTACTGACTTCTTATGTGAAAACAGTTTTTGTTGTGCAAATCTTGTTCCTCAACTTAAAACTATTAGTTAAATGAAAATCGCTACAGCCAGTGTACTGGAGGGAAGAGAGGAGGTGTGTTTTCCATTACCTGGCTGAGGGTTGCCACAGGCACCCCACAGGTTATCTAACCGGCTTCACCAGACAGTAAAGACAAAGTATTCGTCTCCCAAGAGTCATACTTGCTTAAGCTGCTTGGGGAAGGCACACAATGAAATAATGAAAACATTTTACCCACATTTTGCCAAGTACAAAGACCAGACTTGACTGCTGCATACTGAGACAGAAGTTACCAAGAGGCAAATCAGGAAGAGTCACTACATGTGACTTTTGGCCTGGCCTTTCTTTTCCTCCTTCTAATTTCCTTCATCTGACTGGCCTTTTAAGATTAAAATAAATAAAAAATTCAGGTCTCAGATAAGCAGAGTGTAGTGTGTTCTGCATTTTCAAAATCGACTTTCCTGTGTTTTCAATCAGGATGAGTTGTTTCTGATTCCATTCTAGCAAATAAAATCTCACCTGAGGTTTTGGACACGTCAATCTTCAATTAGCAGTTCAAGTAACAAAAGGAATTCTGGACAGCTAAGATGATTAAATCTTGGGGTAAAACTGGAGAGAGAAAACCATTTACTGTAATAGAATCATGCTCTGTGTTTAGTGGTGGTAAAATTATACTGGATATGTATTTTTTGCAAGTTATTTTCAATAACCAAAACCTTGATAGTTTATTTATCTGTAAATATAATCTCTGACCTTTTCCGAAAAAAAGGACTCAAGTGAACCTTATTATTTCAACTTGAAATCCTAATTTAATTATACGTTTAGAAGGCAAAGACCTTTACTGCCTAAATGGCCTTACCTACCCTTCTTCGTTCATAAATGCAAACAGTCAATGACAACATCTCAATTGAATTGCTACACACCAAACCACTGGATGAAGTCAAAATAATGTGCCTATAGGTGTTCGTACCCGTTTTAAAGCATGGTAAGCCTTGCCTGGCACTAACATGGGATTAAATACCCATTACTGTTACATCTGTAAATGAAAAGGAAGAGCAAAGCAAGAAACAAGGTGGGTGTGACGCACTAGGAAAGGATACTGTGAGGGTAAAGATTGTGGAAGCCAGTCAAGATAATCAGTGACGTTGGACAAGGCCAAGAAAGAATTGTTACAGGAATTTAAGAGTTGTCATGTTGAAGTCATGGAAATAATGGTCAAAGACATGTAATTTGGATTATCTAAAATGTTAGCAGATGAATTTGCTATTTAAAAAAAAAAAGTGTGGCTACTTGGCTGAGGCAACAGCTCAAGTGAAAGCCCAAGGAGCTGCTCAATTCCCAGATCCCGTGGGGTTTGGTTTTTTTGGTTTTTGTTGTTTTTTTGTTTATTTGTTTGTTTGTTTTTTTTAAGCTGGCATTCTAGTAATATCCTCTTGTCTGGTCTCAAGAAGGCAGACATTACAAAGGAGCTGAAATCTAGGAACAGGAACATCCTCAAACCTAGGTTTCTAATGACAAAG
The DNA here is from genome assembly GCF_900095145.1 of Mus pahari. Classification (NCBI taxonomy): domain Eukaryota; kingdom Metazoa; phylum Chordata; class Mammalia; order Rodentia; family Muridae; genus Mus; species Mus pahari. The sequence goes on from NC_034599.1 coordinate 98,590,438, forward strand.
TACTATAAACCTAGCATCTAGACTCACACAAGTTTTCAATAGACAAATCCAGGCTGGGGAGATGGCTCAGTGAGAAAAGTACATGGTACACATGTGTGAAGACCTAAGTTTGGATCCCCAGAACCCCTATGAAAGCTGGGCATGACTGTATTTGTAACCCTAGTTCTCAGAAGGTAAAGGGAAATACATCCTGGTAGATTGGGGGTGGGTGGGGGGGGGCATTTAGCCAGTGAACTCTAGACTCAAAGAACCTGTCCCCCCAAAAAAGGAGCATGATAGCAGAGGACATTAAATGTCAACCCCTGGCCTGTAACAATGTTTACAAAACTGTAACAGTGTTTACAAAATGCATGGGCAGTCACATACCCACTTAAAATGCATATACATATACAAAGCCAGCCATACTATGTACACTTACAATTTCAGGCATGGAAAAGTGCAGAGAGGCAGATCTCTGGGTTAACTAGTTGTCCAGTCTAGCCTTCTTAGTGAGCTCTAAGTCAATGAGGGACGCTGTCAGATCCAGTGAGGAATGACAGCTGAAAATAATCTCTGGCCTCCACAAGAACACATGCTGTGTGAGATTCAATTACTCATGTCTTCTCTTATGTACACTATTTTCTACACAATCAGCTATGTAATAGTAACTTGTCCCATACTGCTTCATAAATGATGTATTATGGGCCTTACTCACTAGCCTCATCCATATTATGACTAGAAGCTGTAGACTTAACAAACAGGAGCTAACTAGACAAGGCATAATATTTTTATGACCATAAGATGGCACCAAAATCCCACTTCTCAACTAATATGCTTCCAACAGGAAAACATTAGATTGTATTTTTTAAAAGTATTTCTAAAACAAACATTTTGTCAAAATTCTAATGCTAGAGATAAACCACCTGATAAAAGTTCTTTTGCCTAATTTCTAGCTAGTGTTATCAGGAAAGTGACTTGGACTTGAATTTCTAATGTTTTCTACAAGATGAACCCTTACATTTTCCCCCTCAATTTAACAGCAATGTTTTCCCTTGACAACAGAACCATCACAAATATACCCCCCTTCCCCTTTCCAGCCATCTAGAGGCATCTTAAGCTGTCTCTGCTGGGCTTTTTAAATACAGGCAAGGAAAGTCTGTAATTTTCAAAACTAAGGTTAATGAACACTGTCCCAAAGAGTGGACATAGTGCTGCAGCACTGTGTGAGCAGAGGCAAAGAGGCCTTGGCTACAACAGGAAACAAAGCTCTACTTTGCTGCCACAACTCATTATCAAAGCACATTGGTGTTTCCTAGTGTTAGTCCCATTTGCCCATCACACCACCAACTATATAGGCTCTCTGATATGTAGACAATCATTCATTCATTCATTCTCTCCCCTCACCTACTAAGAGAATCTACGAATACTAAAAAAAAGGGACTTAGATGGTTCAGACCAGTGTTTGTCTTCCAGTTGATGGCCTTACAAAAGACTCCATTTGAAAGGAAACTACAAGGTTCCTAGTGCTGCCTTGTTAATGTATCCATCTGTTTGCTGACTGATAGCTATGTCAAACATCTTAGACTCCTCTCAAGTTGAGCTTTATTACATTTTTCATTACTTGTCTATGGGTATGCATGTGAGCACAGGTGCTATGATGCATGCAAGGAGATCAGAAAACATCTGTGGAAGTTGGTCCTCTTTCCACCATGGGTATTCTTCAGGATTCGTGGCAAGCTCCTTTACCCACTGAGCCTTCTCACTAGCCCACTCACTTTCTTGTTTTTGTAAACCTCAAAGATACCATGAGCACCTCATTTCAAATGATCCCAGGTCTCACTAAGGCCTTCTCTCAGATTATGTTACTTCTCAATAGCTCAAGGTCATTATCTTCCAGCATGCCACAGTTAAACACTTCTGCCTTCACCACCCCAACTATCAAGCTGTTCATAATACACCTACAGCCTTAATAACAAAAAATCTGTGGCTTTCAATGTTCCTTCTACTTCCCACCAACCCCTTTGTGAACAGTCTCCTATGCAGCTGCAAAGGCCTGCTGCCTTTTGGTTGGAACTTCCCCCTTGAAGGACTAAGTTATTAGTCCTAGGAAGGTTCTCTGGCAACTTTCTCCCACAAAGTCATTTCTCTCCATTCACTGTAATATTTTAGATGGTGCATTTCAAACTGTGTGAGAACTAAAAGCCTCCTAGACCAGGATACATATTTATAAACCTAACACTGTAACAGTGTTTATAGAAATTGCTAAATCAGCATATTGTCCATTATCATCAATGACCAACCCTGACAACTACGAACCAAACATCAAACCTGGGTCTAACTAAACCAACAGTCACGTAGCCGACTGAACTTATCAGGATAATCTGTTGTTCAGCCATAGACCAAATGGGATTATTTTATATCCTCATGTTTATGTACACACACCACTTTCTATTTAGATATTAATTTTAATATATATATACTTTTTAAATAAATATACAAAGATCACTATTAACATTGATAAAATTGCTTTTTAACAGTTCTATCATCTGCTTTTCCTGTCAAAGAGGTATGGATGGGTGAGAATGCCATTGTATTCCTAGTACATTCAAGGACTAAATAAAATTTAAATGAAAATATAATCAATTCATCTTACTTCTTGGATGAGTCATGGGAGCCAAACAAGCTACACAAAAACCTGCCAGGCAACAGAGGCGGACAAGCAGTGCAATGTTAATTCATTCACAAGTGGGAATGTTACTGTTGTTACCAGTTCATTTCCAGTTCATTTCTGTGAGAGACTATTTTAACTAAACAAAACTCAATTTACTTACATACTACACCAGAGAGATCCAAATTTAAAGCAATTTCAGAAAGATTCCCATTGTATCAGAAGTTAGGCGAGTGGGTGTGAAATGTGGAAAACAGCATGTCCTGTCTTCATGCAGACAATTAATGAGGCTGGAAAACCCAAATCCCAAGGGAGGCTCCTTGGGTTGCAGAACTTCACTGTTACTTCCCTCAGGATGTCTCGTGCGGCTGCACTCAGCTTTTCACATTTGAGAGTTATCTACCTGACTGGTGAATTTCTTTCAAGGTCATCTCTTTTAATGTTTAGTCCCTATGCAATCAGATAACTTAAACAAGTAGTTCTAATGGGAGGAAAGAAAATCAAAGGGAGTAGCCAGCGGAGAAGTCCTAGGATGAGGAGACTGAGTGGAACCTGACACTTAGATTCTAGGACAGTTAAACTGATCCATCATAATTTGGACTAATAAAATTTGGAAGACTGAAATCTGGATCTGTATTACATATTTTTTCAAAACTACAAAACTTTCTATATCTTTTGGCATCTACAGTTATAATTTTAATATTAACAATACTAACTGGGAAGTCATTAGTGAACTTATGAAAAACTCCTTTTATTTTTATAATTCAATACCAAGTGAAAAGATAGGCACATTCATTTCATGAGTCATATTCTCAACCTCTAATGTAAAACAAACAAGACTGAATATGCACTTAATATGTAGTTTTCAAGTCTGGAACAGAATGTAAAAAACCATTATAAAACTTTGCTATGAGACATCAAACTTCTAAGAGTTGGTTAGACAATGACTTCACTTCCAGATAATCAGACAGAACAAAGCACACCTGACAGCTGAGCCAGAAAGAGTAAGAACAAAGTGCAGACACCTGGCGGCTCCTTATGCTCGTGCTTCAGTAGTACAGAGGAGACTCAACAACAGAACTCTCCTATCAATGACAGCACATCAGTGTTGACAGCACATCAGTGTTAACAGTCACCAGTAATATTGAACAAGCTTAGGAACAGTTAATCCTGACAGGTTATAAAATACAAAACACTTACCTTTATTTTGTCAAGCTTTTATAAAAACTGATGGTGTTACACAAAACAAACTCATCTATTTCCCAAGCATACTGAATGAAGTAGAAGACAGCACAACAAATGGTAGAAGGGACAGACTCAGGGTTGTGCTACAATCTAGGCCAAAGCAGCTGCCTAGAGGATTCGGAGGAGGCCAGCACAGGATCTTCCATTGTACACCCTGGTTCATATGCTATCTCTATGAGTTTGGGACTTTTCTATTTTGTAAGTATACTAGTCTATACTCTCTAAGAAATAGACTTAAAAATAGAAATATGAAACAGTAATAAAGGTCAATTATTCAGCTGAAGTGTTTGATTTATAAATAAGAAATGACAAAAGGATACTGACAAAGCAGAACTGTATTAAACTAAACATGAACACGTTAATATAATCTGTTTTAAATTCCAGCCCAACCTTAGTTGTTTTTGACTCTAAGGCTGTGTGTTAACTACAATTATTCTAACTGTAATGCCAATAACAGCCCTGAATTCTGCTAGATCCAGGACTCACACCTCTATGCAAAACAAAACTACAAAAAAACAAAAACAACCATTTACACTTACTAAGAAGAGCAAACATTTACTTCAATTGCAGTATATGCTTTTCAGTCACAAAAAGAAAGAAAAGAACAGTGATTAGACAGTGGTCACATCCTGTGCAAAAAAAACAAAACAAAACAAAACAAAAAACAATTTGAAATATAAAAACGGTAGCACAAGGTACCAGTTGCTTACATTTCAGAAAAAAGGAAGCACGGTAGCTGAAATACGGCACTGCTGGCAATTTCTAAACCAAATAGAATGCCTTTAAATGATGGAGTTTATTTGTGTATTAGTAAGAAAGCCCCACAACCATAAATAGTACAATATTTAAAAATAAAAAAAAATATTTATATCCATCTAAGACAGATAGTGTATTTGTACATTAGAATTCTTTAAGTGCAGAAGGTGGTTCGGGTTTTGCCTTGTGTATTTTTTAATTCAGTACTTGCCCATATGTTGAAGTTCCACTCAATTACAAAAGCCAATTCAAATCAAGGAACGTGTTATTCAAAGTTGCATAATTTCACTTGGGACTACCAACAAAGTTCAAATCAAGTCTTTAACATTAATGATCATTTTTAGTCAATGGAAAGTTAAAAAGTCCTTAAATCTTCATTATCCTCTTGAACTTGCCCTTCTAAATGATTCTCAGACTGCAATTCCTAGTTTGCAAATTAAAAAAATGCAATATGCATCATACTTCAAGAAAAGACGATGATGTTGAACTAGCATTCTTCTGGACCTTTTCCCGGCTCCTTTCAACCTTCTTTATAATCTCAGACACAATGCACACTGACGAGGTAAGGCCCAAAAGAAACAACAGATCTGAAAGAGAAAAAGAAAAAGAGAAGAAGAGTTTTACAAGGCTTTGAAATGTAGAGCGACAGCCTACACCTTAGAATACACTGTCTCACAACTATTTCAGGAGGTGGGATCAATCACTCCCGTAAGTTAAAAATGTTGAAATGAGGGAAAGGAAAGGTGGCTCTGAGATGAAAGCCTCATCGGGCAGGTGGACTATCCAAGCCCACCCCAGAACCCACGGTGGAAGGTTAAAGGCAACTGTGACAGTTGTCCAGACCTCAGTACATGAGCTGTGGCACACATGCCTGTATACACACACACACACACAAACACACACTAATAACAACACTTTAAAATACATATGAAAGATAACTCTCAAGTAAGCTCAAAGTCAGAGCTGAGGGAGAAGTCAGAACTAGAACCGGGATGGATTCCGTGACATCCTTCCCTGACTCCTAAGATTCACATAACTACCCTTTAATAGTAATGCCAAGGGTTTCCTCTTTGATAGATCGCAAGGCTTTTGCAAAGCACTACTCATGAAGCAGTGAACTCTCCAATAGTATTTTTCAAGTCTAGAAAACTGTCTTGTAATAAGATTCACACTCTCTAGTCTTTCTTTATTGTCTAATAAACTGGAGCTTTTTTTTTAATTTTGCATTTTAAAAAGTGGAAGCAATGTGAATATAGAATTAAAATATTAAAACTAGTTCAAACTTTAAGGTGAACTTCAACTTATACCAAAACCACTAAACTTGTATCAAAAAAAAAGACTATAAAACTCACTTCATAAATACAAAAACCGACAAAAAAAAAAAAAAATCTAAGAATGAGGGCCTATTTTCCACATGTTCTCTCCTGCACACTTAAGACAATTAAGACTTAATTAATTCTGAATGCATTTTGTTGGTGGTGGTTGTCTGTAATGATGGATCACACAAAAGACCTCGGCTTACCAATGAAACATTACCCACAAGCTCCACACCCACCCTTGTACCATATAGTTAATGTACGCCATATAAAAGAATAATAATTTCCTCAGAAATATTATAAAACCTAGTGTCTCCTGAATCAAATGGAGATTTCATGAAATAAGAATGGTGAAATACTAAGTTTATTTTAAAGTGATTAAGTTTTAAGATCAATTTGATATTCAGTAAGCTAAAGTTCTCTCATTTCATAATAGAAATCTTCATGTTTTTAAATACAATGTTGTAAAGTACAATTAATCTACAACAGGTTTTGTGAGTTGCTGTATTTCAGCATCACAAAACAGGACTTTATAACAACTGATAAGATATACAGGGTGGGAGACCAAGTAAATGAAAACAAGTTTCCCCTGAATGTCTGATACACAAACATAAAAGACCTTGTTACAAGTCCCGCCAGTTATTTTTCTCTTTCTATTTATTTAAAAAGAGCTTTTTACTATGACAGACACATTGTAAGGATACAGCAATAGGGCACACAGCATTTCCTTTACCCAGTATACTTAGGCTCTCGGTTTGAAAAACCTTCTGGAGAGGAGGGAAGTAAATAACAAGCAACTGTCCCATGATGGATCCAAGAACTGCATAGCAAAACATCTTATTACTGCAGAGTCCGATCTCAAACACAGACTTGGTCTGTTGGCAAAACACAGAGCTCCAATTAGTTCACCCAGATCACAGAAATGGCACCACGACTGCACTGGGGTCAACTGTGAATAATCAGAACCACTGAATTCTATCATGTTAAACCACAAAATGTCCTAACATTATTAGTTTTATAAAATCCATATACACTAAAGATAAATTCTAATCCAACTTTTTTTATTTATCAGAAGTGAGGGAGATTATGAGAGTCAAAAGTAGTGGACACCTGAGGCAAAACTGCATTTGCTGATGTGATGGGGCCGCTGCACACATCAGGGATGCCGCATATATGCACTTATAAGCAACTGACTGCATGCACAAGACAAGAACCATCCAGCTAAAACCTCAGTTGGTCAGAATGGGTCATAAGGTTTCAAGCCTAGATGGGAAGCTACTGGCAACAGATGGGAGGGCGTGGGGCGGAGGGGAGTACATTCTCTTCACTGGTATGTGCCCTGAGACACTAGCCCTGCTCAAGTAAGACTATCCTATGGCCATGGATACATGGACAGCACTGTGTAGACTCAGCAAGTTTTTTTTTTTTTTTTTTTTATTTAAAAAAAAAAGCAAATAAAGTGCAGAAAGGGTCAATAAGGGAGGATTTGGAGAGGAAGGAATGAGAGGTAGATTTGACCAAAACACACACACACACACACACACACACACACACACACACACACATACACGTATGTGAGATTCTCAAACAACAGAAAATTAAATATAACAGGTTATATTTATTTATTTCTATGTTTATATATGCACATAACAATGAATAAGAGGCCATCAATTTGGAAGGGAATAGTGGGATATGAAGGACTGGAGGAAGGGCACATGGAAGGGTCTAGAGGGAGGAACACAAAGAGGGAAATGATGTAATCGTATTTTAATTAAGATTAAAGGAAAATAATTGCAGGCTGGGGAGTTTAGATCCCCAACACCTATAGGAAAAACCAAGAGTGACAGGGCTAGCCAGCCCTGGTAGGTGGAAACAGAAAAGATCCAGGGGCTCACTGCCCAGCTTATCTTGCCCTTCCACACATGCGCCATTCACACACACACACACACACACACACACACACACACACACACAGAGTGAAAGAAAAAGGTTGCTCAGCACACCACAGTGGTGCCAGCTTGTGATCTCAGTTCTAAGGGAGCTGTATGAGAGGATCTCAAGTTCAAAGCTGGCTTAAGGTATACAGAGAGGTCATCTCAAAAAAACAAAAGCAAAAGAAAGAAAAAGCAGGCACTTTCCTAAAAAACAACAACAACAACAATTATAACAATGAGCCCATAAAAAGAGAACTTACTTTAGTGCCTGTGGTGGTTTAAATAAGAATGGCCCTATAGGCTCTTCTAGCTGAATGCTTAGTCACCACTTCTGGAGTGGCACTATTTGAGAAGGAGTAGGAGGTATGGACTCTCCCTCCCTTCTCCCTCCGTCTCTCCAGCCCTCTTTCTCTGTCTGTAGATTAGGATATAGCCTCAGCTGGTTCTCCAGCATTATGCCTGCCTTCTACCATGTTCTCTGTCATGGTGAGAGGATCTCATGTTCAAAGCTGACTTAAGGCATGAAGACTGAAATTGTACACAGGCCCCAACTGCTGAGTTGCCTTGGTCATGGTGTCACAGAATAGAAGATTAAAGCTAAGAAAATACCCCCAAAGTATTAATAAATTTCATTCATATATTGTGAAACCTTTTCTATCCAGTCACTAATGTATACAACCTAAAACTCTTACTCAACAAATACACATAATTATGTGTGTATAAAAAAAGTAAAACTAACTGCCTTTCATAAAAGAAACACAAGTACTAGCTTCTAAAGTAGTCTAGTGATAAATTACTGTACTTGGAAAGCTCTAATGTGAAAAATGCTAACAGTTAAGGACTCATAGAGGTCTTCAAAGGGTAGAAGACTTCTAAGTACCAAAGAGAAACCGGAGTGCATAAACACTGCACTGAATGGCCACGTAAACGAAACCAGTTCTCAAGGACACTGTGCTTCAGAAAGTACCCCAGGCTCTGATGCTAGCACATCATTTCCTAACTAGAAAATGCAAACACAGCTTAATGTACAACATGAAAAGAAAACAAGTTAAGAGTCTTAAACTCTGATACCATGACAGATATGGCAAGGAACACACTGTCCTTTTCACAAGGCTTTCTAAAATGAAACTAATATGTTTACAGCCCCCATGGAGTTTGTCCGTTAATCTAAATTAAATATATCCTATAGTTATTAATTGAAGATTGGATACCATCTGAGATCAAATATCTCATCTTTATTGTTGACAAAGGCACATCTTTATAGAAAAATATATGTAATCTGTGGCTACAAAAATCAAAGCTAAACTATTCATAATTTCCATCTGTTTCCTAGAAAAGGTTGTTCTTCTCCGAGCAGTGAATAAGACCATTTGAGCATACCTGAGATCTGGAACTCAGCGCATTGAACATGTCAAAAAACACAAAGCAAGTGAAAGTCATTGTTGTGTCTCGGGGTGTTATCACATTGTCTCGAAGCTGCCAAGAAAGACAAAATGACTTTGTTTGTTTCTTGGTGGCTGAATTAAACGGATAAACACTGCATGCTTTTAAAATGAAATAGCTTCATTCTAAACATGAAACCTATCTGAATTTTCTACAGACCACCTAGTGAACAGTCTGCATAAAAAAAAAAAAAAAAAAAAACAACCTCATGAGAACACTGCGGCAAGGACTTAGACTTCCTTACTCTGCTCATGGTACTTTCCTACTTACTGACTTACATTATAGTCTCTATGCCTGGGCTTTTCACTCAGAGGGTTCTTCACTTGTCAATCATCTGTACACCAAAATTACTAGGAATCTGACTACTCAGATGCATGGTAACACAGCAGTTTATCCAGTGAACATACCTCTCGCCAGAAGACAAACAAAGTCCCACAAACAATGATTATTGATGAAACAAGTATTTTAAGTATCAAGTTTTTTGTCAAAATGCTGTCCTTCCAGTTTCGAGGTGGTTTTCGAATGACATCTTTATCCACTGGCTCTACTCCAAGGCTTAAAAACAAAGAGAACAAACAAAGTACAGGAAATTAAATGCTTCCTTTTGAAAACAAGATGTTGGATCATAAAAAAAATCACAGCCTAGGATTACTTTAAAATTACCACTGCTAGACATGATGGCAGATGTCTCTAGTACCAACTAGCAGGAAGAAGGAAGTAGGGGACAGAGAGGAGAGGAAGACAAGAAGTGAGGGTAAGGGAGACTACTGATCTGCTGCTTTCCAAACGTTTACATTTATGCATTCATTTACATATTAATTGATGTCTAAAATTCATAATCTACCAAGAAAAAAACACATTTCATGCAAGGATGTCCTTGATTAGGAGATTTGCTGTGATGGCCATGACAGGTATCATTGAACTACCATAGTACTAAAAATATAAGAGACACTGAAACCTTTGAACACATATTTTACCAAGGCTCTTAAACAGAACTCAGCTATGAAGCTGAACTTGGAGATGGTGTTGATGCAGTATTATGAACTTTTGCTAGACCTCAGGCAGTGACTCACAACTGGTATCCTACTATGTACTCTGCATATGGAACCTGTATTTAAGAGAACAGTAACAAAACCAATCAATCTTGCCTTGGATTTCCCATGTAATCAACTTTTATAGCATAAGCTAATGCATAGCTGTAACCTTAAGTTATATACTTTTCCATGCTCCCGGCCCAGTGTATTATCTATGTGTTTTCATGTATATATTCATGGTTCATTATAATCATTTGCTGGAAACAGCAAATAGATTGAAAGGGGCCTTATAAAATGGCTATCTGTAAGTGCTGAAAGTGGTGTTTGTTTATTGTCTGGGCCAGTTGAGTCAGTGACTTAATTCCAGCTAAAGCTCTGGTTAAGACTGTTCTAAAGTATCACTCATTCCTTCTATGTGGAATAAACAGATACACAGAGACCCGAGACAGCCTTCAGGCAGGCATACATCACAGAAAACAGAAGAGTGAAGCAAACAATTTAAATGTTGGCTCACTCTTGGTTAAATAACAGTAACTGGGCAGGGAAAGGGGGTCACCTTTGATTTCTTCCCTCAGCTTATTATTAATGTGTTTTATTAATTTCTTCCCTGAGTTTATTATTAATGTGTTCAAACAGACTGCAGGGAATGTCTCCATTACATCCTGTTCTTAGAACACAGCTGTGTCCTAAACACACGAACTGTGATTATTTCCTCTCTGTTCTTATCCAAAAGCTGGCACCTCACATAGTATAAAGGATCAGAGCTTCTGTGAATGGCTGGACAACCAAAAATAAAATGACATACACATATGACAATGTCTAAGAAGCACATTACTGCAAAGTCATGAGGAAGGTTTAATATGTCTTATTCACACCTGTCTTGTCTTTTCAGTTTGTAAATACACACTTACCTCTGAGCTGGGGGTCCATCCATTATAATATTGATCCACAAAATCTGCATTGCATTGAGAGGGTTAGGAAAGTTCATTAACGTAGCCAATGAGATTAAAGTTAATGCTGCTATACTCCTGTTAAAAAAGAGTCATTTAAAAATTAGCACAATAAATTGTATACATTTACTAGCACTTAAGTCTCATGTTACTGGGGCTGGGAGCCAGCTCAGTTGGTGAAATACTTCTGAGAAAGCATGCGGACCTAAGATTAGATCCTTGGAAACCAAGTGGAAAGTTAGGGTAGCAGTGCATCCTGTAACCCCAGTGCTGGGGAGGAAGACAGAAGGCCCCTGCAGCTTACTGGGTAGCCAGCCGGGCTGATCAGTGAGCCCCAGGTTCAGTTATCAAGACTTAAGGTAGGAGATGACTGAGAAAAACATCCAATGTCAACAACTGAGCTCTGTATGCACACACATACATGTGTACACAGATATGTGCACATCCACAAACACATTCACTACATACACACACAAAAGGAAAAAAATAATGTTCTACATATTTTAAAGTAATCCTATTAATTCAGCTGACCTATACTTCAGTCATATGAATATTTTGTTAAGATGCTAACAATTTTGTTTGTTGTTTTAGAAAGTGAGTCTAATGCTGCAGCCCAGGGTCTCCCTAATGTAGACTGGGTTGGTGCAACAATCTACCCAGTCTCCCAGGTGTTGGGACCAAAGTCACCCTGATTAGCAAGCTAAGAGTATTTAACAAAAAAAAAAAAAAAAAAAAAAAAAAAAAAAAAAAGTTTGTTTTTAATGCTTAGGCAACAACAGCAAAAGTAGTTAAGACCTTCCAACCCTGACAGAGGCTTTCTCTAAGGAAGACAGGCTGGGCCTCTGGCCTCTTCTACCTCAGTCTTCTACACTGGGATTGGAGACATGTGGCATCAAGCCCGGATGAAAGGTTTTAAACCTACAGAGCAACACTTTCAAAAATATTTAACCACTTTTTGGGTATATAAAATCTATCCTATTTGAGAAAAAGATAACCAAGAAGCATTGCTGAGACATGACACATCCCTTTTTAATTTCAGGGACAATTAAATAAACCCCAGAAGTTTATGCAGGTATCCCTCAGTTACCAAGAGAATTGTTTCCAGTATCCCTTCAAATGTCAAAGTCCTAGTCACTTATATAGAATGGCAAAATATCTACCTATTGTTTATATATTTATTATATATTTTAAATCATCCCTACACGATTGTAATATCTAGTATGACGTAAACAGTATGTTAATAGCCTTTTACTTTTTAGAAAACTACTAATAAGTAATTTTCATGAATACAGGTCATAATTTTACTTTTCAAATAATTTCTCTAGAAGACCCATGAGTAAAAAAGTTCTTGCAAACTTACGTGCTCAGTTGAAATCTAACAAAATTTTTAATGTTATTATAAATGCCTTTACCCTCTTCTATTGCAGACCTGAAATTTAAAAATAAGAAAATAAGAAAATATCACATAAAATATGCCTATATTTTTTGAAACCAAGTTTCCAATCAAATAACAATTAGCACTTACAAAAAATTTTCTATTGTTAGGTAAGATTAAGAAACATTGAAATATTTTAATTTACCAGAGAATTGAGCTCTATTTAAATTATTTTCATTATACACTATTCAAATCTTTTTTAAAAACCACAACCACTGATAGAGCTGATGCATGGCTCAGTACTCAGAAGGCACACCACTCCTGCAGAAGACCTGAGCTCTAGTCCCAGCACCCAGGCCAAATGGCTCACAACCATCTCTAATCCAGCTTGAGGGGAACTACCAACTCTGGTCTCTCCACAGGCACCTGCACCAGTATGTACACTCAACATGTAATTAAAAAGAAATCTTTTTAAATACTCAACATAAAAACCATGTATTATCTCTCGCCATACAAAATAATATTACACAATTCTGATAGAAAAACAGTGACATTCTAAATCTTTCACAGCTCCTATTTCTTAGTAGGTTAAATTAACACATGTCAAAAATTAAATGGCAATAAGTTATATAAGAATTATGGAATTTATTGTCCTATAACTATTAAATTAATATGCTTTGAAAAATTAAAAAATGTACTTTAAAAAATTTATTGAAGAATTCTTACATTTACTTGGCTGAGTCTAGGAAAAGGTATAATCATAAAATAACTGCATCCTCTGGGATTTTTAGATAACTTTAAGAATGGGAGAAAAACTACTTCTCTCCTTGCAAAAAGCTGGCAAATGTGAAGCCTTGCGTGCCACACGGGAGTAAAGAGCACAGTGGTACTCGAATCACAATTCAACACCGCAAGCAGTAAAGCTCGGTCACTGCGGGCTGGGGAAAGGGAGAAGGGCAGGCTTCCACCACCGCATTGCACTGGAGTAGCAAAGGCAGTCATAGCTAAGGCGGTATCACAAAATGAGGGCAAAAGAACACTTACTCATGTAAGAAAAGAACATGAATGTGAACTCAACTTTTAATGCTACATAATGTTTCCTGTGATTTCAAATTTAACTACAATAAAGACTCTGGAGCAGAGGCACTGCTGTACCATCATTTTATGCCTAGAAAAATGTGACAACTGGCTGGCACTCCCTAAATATTGCATCATTTATTATGTCTGTTCCATTTATACAAATACCTTTCTCTTGAATTACATAAGATTATTCCCCAAAATGTTTAATCTGACATATACTGCCCATTCTTTTTGAGCTGAATTGTCTGAAGACACAATGCACGAAGGAGAGAAAAGCAAATGTCTTACATAATGGTTTGGAAATCATCATCCACCAAGATCATGTCTGCAGCCTCTTTGCAAACATCGGTACCAGTCTGGCCCATTGCAACTCCAATGTCTGCAGCCTTGAGAGCAACTGCATCATTTACCCCATCTCCTGTCATGGCTACAACTGACCCGTTCTTCTGTAGAGACTAAAGAGAAGCAGAGAAAAGAAAGGTAAAGCCCGGAGAATTACCCTGACTGTTTAAGTCAGATAAAGAGGTATTATCAACCATCTTTCACAAAATGAAGATTAAAAATCTGTATAACCTCATTTTTTCAGTCAGCTTCAATACATGAAAGTCTTTATAAAATAAAGCTTACAGAATATTGCAAATAGTATTGCCAAGACAACTGCATATCTGAAATGTGACAGTCAACTATACAATGGTTAATAACTAGGGGTACTTTGTTTTCCAGAGAACAATAACAATGTTTAGGGGCATTTTGACTGTCTTGAGCTGTAACATGGCACTGACATTTACTAAGTAGGATCTAAGGATGAAACTAAACATTCTAATTTACCCAGGAGAGCCCTATCCCTCCTGTCTACAAATAACCTACCCTAAAATGTCAACAACCTCTAAGCCGAGAGGCTCTAAACTTTACAATAACTAGCTACCATAATTAAACCTCTTATCAACATAGGATACAATTTAAGTTTCTTTATACATCAATCAAATGGGTACAGAACAATGCCAGCCAATGAGGCATTCTGCAAGACAGCAACTGAAACTTAAACCTTCCTAATGCCTGTTGACATGCAAGTGGTGCTGGTGTGTAACACACAGCTCCATTTGTGAAACATTCCACATAATGAAGTTACTTAATGATATACTTCTAAAACACAGCTTCATTAAGGAACTCAGAAATAATAAGCCTTCTTTACACTGTTCACTCTCATAAAACACCTGTCTTACATTTGTTTACACATGTCTAACAATGACTTTTCACACTAGGATGATTTAACTATGGGTCCCTATCAGAATACACTTCTACACTCTGTTTGAAGAGGCTTTACTGGAAATACTTTACAGTTTCCTTACATGACTTCCTATGCCAACTAACCAGTTTTTCTGTCAAGCTCTTCCAGAATTATGTTTTGTCTCACAATACTTTGAACTTTGATATTCTATCAATACTCTTTGCAACAAACAAATGTTAAAACATTTTGTATAGTTTAAGATAATTTGGTTTTCAGACACCCACCTTAATAATTTTCATCTTGTGTCTTGGGCTTGCTCTGTAAAATACTGCAACCTGTTAAAACACAAAAACATTGAAAATACCCAGAGTTAACAAGTAGCAGTATTTTTATGTAATGACATTTTTTACAATTTGGCACAAAGACTGAAATTAATCAATGTCATATACATTCACCTCATGCAGGGATTAGACCTTCACCAAAGAAAAGGATATGTTAAACATAGAAAAAATCTAAAGAAGTCATATATAACCTTATTTATAGAATTTAGGTAAGACTACGAAGAGAAAACAGCTTTATTCTTGCAGTATTTTAGAAATGAAAAGGGGGAAATTTTTTCTTTATTCTCACAACTGTGTTCTCACAATTGGTATACAACAGGCTTTTCTCTATGATCTGACTCAGATAAGAACTTCTGCTTCCCAATGTCTGGGCAGTCATTTTACAGTGTCATGTAGGTATTCCTTCCTGATTTGGAAAAATTCACAAGCCCCTCTTCAACTGTAATTCAAAGCTGCGTAATGATCAAATTTCTCCACCAGAATTAATCTCTTTTCATGATCATCTATGCAGTCCTTCACTGTGCCAGCTCCGATGCCAGCCAGAACAGTGTGTCTGTGTCTTTAAGGTTTGCCTTGTTTTATCCAAAGTTGTCTATCCAACACTGCCAGCCCTTACAGCTCTCTAACACAGTACCAGCAGGAGAATGAAGAAGGGAAGCTGATTGGCATGACCCTATTCCCCTTCATATCATAAAAACACAGTTGTAAATGTCACATGAGTTCCTACTTCTCACTCTTTGTAAGCATTCGCATTCCAGATCTTCCAACCTCTCATTTCCCAAACACCTGAATTTCGACATCATGATCAATCTTGCCAGTACCTAAAAGCCATTCTGTTTCTTACACCCACCGGACTCACTCTTTTCTAAAGTCCTGGATGATTATTTCATGTTAGGTTTCTCTCCTCACTTCTCCAGTCCTGCTCTCAGAAGACAACTTTATTTCCTACTCCAAAGAAAACACTCCAATCCCCGCCACCCATCTGTGTTCAGAACCAACCCTAATATTTTACTGTAGATGAACTGATAATCCTGACTCACCTGCTTGAGTTTACCACCACAGAAATTCTTAAAATTCTTCCCTCTCGTTGATCAGATTTTTCATGATATTTAAGCAAAAGTGAGAGTTCACATCCCATGCCCTCCCATCTTAGCTCTCCTCCCTTTTCCTTCATCTTCACTTTTCGTTTTAAATCATGCTACCCATGGTGGCAAAGGTTCCCCTGGACCTTCAGTGCTCTTGAGATGTCTGCCAATAAACAAACAACTGAGTGACCCTCAGGGCTGTCATACACACTATTCCTGCCTCCTCTTTCTAAAGTCTGTGTAGTGGCTATTCCTGGTTGTCAACTTGACTATATTTGAAATGAACTACAATCCAGAATGGGAAGGCTCACCAGTGAACCTAATCTGGAGGCTGGGAGATAGAAATTTCTGATCTGGATCTTGGTATGGAGATCTTGAGACACAGTGGTGATTGAATCCAGAAGATTAAGACAGGGAGATCTCCGAGTCCAAGGTCATCTGGGATTAAAGGTGGGGACACACCTTTAATCTGGGCTACAACTTTTGCTGGGGACCATATAAGGACATTGGAAGAAGGGAGTCTGACTCTCGCTCTTTCGCCTTCTCGCCGTGTGGGACTCAGCAACTGCTAGATCCTTGGACTTCCATTCACAGCTACTACTGAACCATTGTTGGGATTTGGACCATTGTTGGGATTTGGACTGCAGATTGTAAGTCATCAATAAATTCCTTTACTATATAGAGACTATCTGTAAGTTCTGTGACTCTAGAGAACCCTGACTAATACAGTCTGAAACCAATCTTTTTTAAAGATTCAGTTGAACTGCAGCATTCATTACTGATTATACCCAATGTCCTATGGGCCCAGGAATCACATGACACATATTTGGAGATTATTCTTTAATTAAGAATAAAGTTCAACCTCTATGCAGATAGTGCATGGGTTCCTCTGTCTTGTATTCTGGCTAAGACCATTTTGGGTTTCACTAAAATGTGGTCCTTTGATGGAAAATTCCATGGAAAATTATCCAACTCTATTCTAGGATCCCAAGGTCAATGCCCCAGCTAAATCATCTTAGGTTCTGTTGAACTGCCTGCTTCTGCAAAACGTTCCCCTGCAGCTGCCAAGGAAGATATGCCAGAACATACTTTTTGCCTTTAAAATTCCCTTGCCCTAAACACTTGATGCTACACTTAGGTCACAAATGGCTGAGTCTAGTCCCTGCTGGCTGGAATCGTCTTTTAACTGACTATAAATGGTGTCTGAGTAGTCACGTTTGGTGAGCTCCCTTTAACATTTAAATGGATCTTTAAGAAAACTAAGCTACATATATATTCAAAACACCCTTGTACCTGAATATATAGAAACCTAAGCATTCAGAACTTACTCATTAAGCATGTGCTGTACTGTCAGCCTAAGTGTTTGACAAGGCCATAGGATATACAACAGATTCAAATAAAACCTGATGGTGAGGACTAATGCTCTGCCATGGGCTTTGTTCCACATAACTTATATTCAAACTTGGCAGGACACTTCTCTGTAACTATTCTAGGTTACCGAAAATAAAAAGCCTGGTACTGGCTGACTGAAGATGCACTCCTTTATATACTAGCATGTTTATTGATATGCAATAAATATATCTATTAATTATTATAAGACCTTAACATTTCAAAATTTCTGACTTCATCTCAAAAATAGTAGCAGCCACTTTCAAACCAAGCAGATCCATCACAAACCAAACTGGCAATGATTACTTGTTCTTTTCCATGTGGTGCATATCACTACACACATTTGTTCTTACAGCAACAGAATATGTTGAGACCTATATATCAGATAATACATTTGTAAGTTATAGCCATGGGCTCCAGTACCAATGTCATCCCACTCTCAATGGCTCTGAGACATGGAAGTAACCAAGATGTCCTTCAAAAGTGTCGGTCACAGTGAGCAAGCTATCAACACAGGAAAGGACATGGTGGGATAATAAATGTATATTGCTTAGTCAAAAGGGCCAGCCTGGAAAGGCTACTTACGATATAATTCCAACCCCATTACATTCTTAAAGCAAAGAACAAATTAGTGAAACAGCAAGGGCATCATAAAGCAACAGGACAGGTCTGCATAAAACTCATGGTGGGCAAAGTGAATACTGGACTGTCAAAGCCCTAGAAATAATAGACCTGGAACAGGTGCCATTTGCTCACTTATTCTAAAATCAAAAGTTGTGCTAAATAGTCATCCTCTAGAAAGTGACTATAAGTAAGATATGTATGATATATGCATTTCTGGTTGCTATTGTTATCATTAAAATATTATTCGCAGTAAAAATACATATGCTAAAACATAAGAAAATGGTTATATAAACACATACATAACATACATTCATGCACAGTAGACAGCCACACAAAATATAGTATAGCCATTAAAGGCATATTTTTTCTAGTAGTAACATGATTTCAGAAATCCAGAAGTTATATAAAATGACTCCTATGCTTGTGACTATATAAAGTACAAACCCTGTTTTTGTTAAATACATATTGTAAAATTACAGTGGGTTAACTTGTGTTAATGTGCTATGTGGGGACATAACTTCTGAGTGTCTGGATTAGATTACTAATAGTATAAATTACAGCTTATTAAATTTTCTACAATAAGCATTATTGTACAATAATTCTTATTAATTATTAATGATCAAATGATAACTACTAATTAATAATCAATTAATTATTATTATTATATAATAGTGTTTACTGTAGAAAATTATCTAATCAGAAAAATTAGATACACATGATATATGTATACATAACACATATATAAAAAGCTGTAAGTTAAGATGTTGATATAATTTAAAGAAATTCTGTATTCTGAAAAGGCAGCTTTTAAGTATAAACTGAGATAAAAAAGGCAGTACATTTATTATTACTGGCAACAGATAGCTACAACAGCTAACCAAATAAATGCCACATAAGTACTTATGTTGAAGGACATATCAATACACACATACACACACACACATTAACAACATGGAAGAAATAATGCTGCCCAACTTCTTAGATGCCAACTTCATATGTGCCTTGTATGACAACCAGGTTCTATAAAGTCTCTATAACGCATGCTCAGATAGTAAAACTAGTTTCATGAAAGGAAATCTGGCTTTAAAGAAGTTACTATGTGATATTAAACATGAATGTCTTTCTTTCTGAGAAATAATCTGCTACAAAAGCATTAGAATGAAAGATGCATTTCAATGCCAAATAAGCAACCCTTTAACAGATGGTACTGGAGTAATAAAATACTATGCAAAACAAAACAAATTCTCACCTCTGCAATATATGTAAGAATTAAAATTCAAGGTGATCACTGGCTAAATAAAAAGCTCTAAAACTATAAACTTCTAAGAGAAAGTCCTCTGTAATCCTAGTAGACCGATCTCTTACATAACAGCACAAGCACGATCCACGAAAGTAAATACTGATAAGCCAGACTTTATCACATTCAATACCTCTGCAACCACACCAGGAAGGAAAAAGAAAAAAAAAAAAAAAAGCTGAAAAGAACTAGATCTTTTAAAATCTCAGAATTAAATAAGAAAATAATGTAATTTTTAAAAGAATATTCAGACCATGTAAATAAAGACCATAATATGGCAAACAAGTACATGAAAAGGTATTCATAATTAGAAGCTTTGGAGGGAAATACAAATGAAAAGCACAATAAAGCCTTGCTATATGCCATGAGAAGGCAGTGAGAGAAATGACCACTCAATAGGTGGTATCACTAAAGAACAACAGGAACATTCCCTGTCACCCAATGTGGAGTTTCTTATGGAGTTAAGAAGTCATCAGCCATAAGACCCTTAATTTTTCCAAACCCTATATTTAATGATGGTTCTTAAACACTGTAGCCTCCCTTCTAACACACCAACAGATGTAGTGGGGAAAAAGGATACAGGGGAAGTGGACCTGTTTAGAAATGGGCTTTTTCCCATGTCTGGAAATCAGCAGTTCACAGGTCAGCAGCAGCAGCAGCTCTATCCACTTGAAAACACTTCACGGATACACCAGGAGTCCAGTTCACTAGAGCTGGCTTGGCAAATAGGAACCAGCAGCAGTGACACACCTAGCAGGGACAGCCAGGCTTCAGCCTCAGCACAAGCCAGCAGGAGGGACCAAGGCCAACAGGAAGGTCAGGAAAAGTGCTTGGCTATGCCTCTCTCAGGCAGAAGATCAGTGAAGACTCAAGACCAAGAAGCTTTTAGCAGTGTAAGAAGCTAAGCTCAGCCTCAGTGGGCCCATTTATACTTCCTTCAAGCACCAGGTGTCTTCTATGAGTCTTGTCTCAGCATGTACATTACATCCTATCAGCCTGAGGCCATGGAAGCAGTAAGAAACTGCAGCACACCACCACAAGTTTTTTGGTGCGGTTCTCTCTATGGAGTCACGAGAAATGCAGCTCAACTACGCAAGCAATGTAAGGCAGACCAATACATGAGCTTTTAGCAAAGAATCCTTCATTACGTGCTTTTCACGTGCTTGCTTTAGCAGAACATCTTTTCTCCAGTGTCTGCTTCAGCGAAATCAGTCTGCCTTAAGTCTTTCACCTCTGTCCACTTCAATGAAACATTCCTTTTAACATTTGCCTTAGCAAAACACCATCCAAAACAACGAACTTCCCAAAGAACCCTTAAGTTTCCATTTCACTCAGGTATTTACACAAGGAAAACTGACTTTCACAAAGAAACTAGTACACACAGTTTCATTCACTATCAGCAAACACTGAAAAGACCCAACTGTCCTTGAATTGAAGAGATACAGTGCACCCTACATCCAACACTGCTCAGCAGTTTAAGGGAGTAGGAGAGTAGAGGACTTAGACACAGCAACAGTGAAGTGCCATCTCCAAAGCACTAGGTGTCAAAGACTCCTCATGCTATAAGGTCTTACTCTTACAGAGCTGAATGAATAAGAGATGAAACTATAGAAATAAAAAATTAATCACTGCTGCCAAGCTCTCGACTTAGGAGAGCAGCTGAATACAAAAGGTCATGAGAGATCTGAGGGACAAGAAGAAACTATTCTGTATCCTATTTGTGACAATGTAAGATATCTTGAATCTGTCCAAATTCAGAGCTGCACTCTAGAATAGTATATTTTACTGTCTGTAAACAACACCTCAACTTTTTCAAAAGTATAAACAAACTCAAGCAAAAATAAAAACAGAACTAAAGTGTAAGTAGTATCAACTGTTCTCTCTCCATCTTCTAACATACACATGCAAGCCCTAAATCACCGCAGTACTTTCCTCACAGGCATTGTAGTTCTTACCAGAGGTAATGATTTTACAGTATTTTCATAAGGATCGCAACATAAAAAACAATATGGTTTATTTCCCAGAAATTTCAGTTCAGAATCTGGAGCAGCAAATTTGGTAAAGTCCTTTGCAAGTAGCCAGTTTCTCGGGGACACGAACAAGGGCTGGTGCTTAAGCCTGGGCTCTCAGCGTTTACTCATGCAGACTTACCTTTGGCACTATCTGTGAAAGGTGCTGGACCTCCATTGTATCTACTTCTTCCCCAGACACAGACTGTGAAGTTTTAGAATACAGTCCCAGACGACTAGCTAACGTGAAAGGAGACAGAATATATATATATATAAATAATATAAATTTCTTTGCTTGAAGAGTTAGTAGAGCTCTGCTCATTTACTATGATCTTGTTTACTTATTTTTACATGTGAAAAGTATATCTAGGTATCATAAAAGAAAACAACTGGTAAACAAAACTGTCTGAAATTCATAGTGGGGTCTGAAGTTTTCTGTTTTAGTATTTGGTTTTGGTTTAAATTTAAGAATACAGAATTGTCCCTAAGCCAGCAAACCCTAAAAATTAAACCCAGACTAATCCATTTCTGTTCAGCAGCTCAGTTCTAATGACAACCACAATCTACTATATGCAACGTAACTGAAGCCAGAAAAGCTGATGGCACATTTAGCTGCATGCAATCATGTAGTTCCATTTAGATCAAAGGCCACGTTGAGAAGTCACCCTTCCAACACCATAACTGTGACCCTTCTTAAGATAACAACATGTGAAATCTTTAGCCCAGACCCATCACAAATTAATAAAATCAGAATTAACAGAGCTTGGCAAATGTGAAGTTTATACTTTACAGATGTCAATAAATTGGCATTTACGCTTCTCTCCACCTTACATTCCTGAAGGCAAACTAACTTTCAAACCCCAAGCACATCCCTGATGGGTAACAAGACAGAGGACAGACTAGCCTCTTAGTCTTTATGCTTAAGTCAGCTTCGCAAGTTCGACTTAAACTGAAAAGATGAACTTCAATTCGTCTTTCCTTTTACATCCCTGAGCTAGTGTTTATACCTGTCAGCAAGTGGATAATAAAGCTAAAAAGGTCAACTACCCTTCTGTGAATAAATACACAAGTGATTTCATGAGTTAATCATCTGTTTTCAATATTCTTTTTTAACTAAAATTTAGTTTACCAACAATCTTTTATAAGTTTGAGCAAATGAGTAAGTTGATGTTTTATAATCAATTGCATATTAACATATTTCCTAGCTGATGTTTACAAAACTAGATGATGTTTTCTGAAACATATTGAAGGCAAAATGTAACAACACAGTTATACCGATGGCAATTGCAGTCTCCTGAGAATCTCCAGTGATCATTTTGATGGAGACTCCTGAGGCAATGAGTGTTGTGACAGCTTCCTTCACACCAGTTCTAGGAGGGTCAATGATTCCCACCAGGCCAAGGAAGGTCAGTTGCCCCAGTTCCGGACCAGACGCCAAGGCAAGAACTTGGAAAATAATAAAATCAAAACTGCAAAATACTGGTTGTGAAAGCCTTAAAACTTAGCTGATAATAAATCACATAAGATTATAATATCATTTGTAGTTGTGGCATATTATTTATAATTCAAACTTATCACATACCAACACATTGTAGTTCAATGGTTCTATATATAAAGTTGCTTTTAGGTTATTAAAAATTAAAAGGAATAAAACCAAAGAACTGTTAAGCAGATTAGACAAATGAGAAAGAATTAAGAACATTCTCTCATAGTAACCACATGCAGCTACGATCCAAAGAACCACAATCTCTTTAGAAAATATAGTTCATTATTTAGGGAAAAATATGGGTTTGTAAAACCTTAAAACTCAAATTTAAGCGAACAGGCCCCTTTGAAGGTTCTTTCTAATATATCTTCATCAGGGAAGATTGTAACAATTGTATACACCCTATGTATACACAATTTCATACATGCTAAACACTAGAAAGAGAAAGTTCATCTATAAAGTGGTCTTAAGGTCATTAATTCCAACAAAGTCTGTTCTCACTGCCTCCAAACATTAACAAGCATTTCTTAAACTTTTAGCTCTCTAAGAGCTCATAACTATCATATCATTATGTTTATAGTGTCCTGTCACCATTGGGCTACAAGATTAAACAGAAAGTCATGCATATTTCCCAATTATCACTCAGCTTACTCTCAGAATTCTGTAAGCGCTGGTCCCTACCCTTGTAAATAAAAAGGATATACTTGTAGCAGGGAGATTTTTATGAGACCAAACACTAACAAGTGTCTACAAAAGCACACTAAACTTCAGTGTCTCAAAGAGAGCCTGAAAAATCCCTAGAGACCAAAGTAGTACTTATTCAAGCAAATTCATATGTGGAGGATTGAACGACCAAAACTGAAAACAAACCACTTGTGTTTACGGATGTAGATAAACCCACAAAGGTGCTCACTCTCAAGGACAGGAGCTACCTGGCAATCCCTGGTGCCACAGGAGAGGCAGACAGCAATTAAAGGAGATAAGAGTATCCATCTGCATGCTAGCATAGCCTAGAAAGGAGATCACCTCTGTGTCCTCCCAATGGAGGGTGGCACTACACAGGGGTTGTTAATCTGTATTTAGGCACTCTTTAACAAGACCTACTGAAGATTCTTTAGACCAAGAATACATATGCAATGTCCATAAAGGAAGTCTTCTGATACAAAACAGTTACTATGGCTTGAATATGCTATTTTTCTATACCCTCAGTGTGTGTGAATACTTGGTCCCCAGCTATGTTGTTTTGAGAGGTTGTGGAACCTTCAGGATATGGACCTACCTGGAGGAAGTGGGTCACTTCAGGACAGAACTTAAGCTTTACAGTTCACCATCCTGGCCTGTCTATGCCCTGAGATGTAAGGCAGCAGCAATGTCTCTCCTGCTGCTACTGTAAGTCACTCCTACCACCATGCCTTCTCCACCACGGTGGCCACTACCTTCATGAAGGTTAGTACATTCAAATATGCATCAAAACAAATTCTTCCTCACTAAAGTTTCCTCTTGTCAGATAGGTGGTCATAATCGTCAATAAATAAGTAAATACCTACAATATGTTGTAGTTTCAAAATTTAGGACCACAAGCATTTTTAAGAAACAAACTTTGTAAGATAAAGCATAACCACATATCAATTAATATTTTAATGTATACACATTCATACTTAATATTTAAATCCCATTAGTAATAACAAGGAGGGGAAGATCAAAGAAAGGCATGAGACAAAGATGACAGTATTTTCTAAAGTCTATGAAATAAATGTTTCCTCTAACAACTCTGGTCCACTTCCCGATGCTACAGCGCAAACCACACACAAAACCTCAGCAATGCTTCAGCAAATGGCCCGACACATAAAGGGACTTGCTACAGACCCTGACAGCATGAGTTTCATTCCTGGAACTCACACAGTAGAAGTAGAAAGTTGATTTTCATGTTTTATCTACCATGCCCCCCTCCACACATATACACAAAATAAATCTAACAGAAATTAGTAGAAGATGAAGTTCTTTAAAATATCTGTCCTGCCCAGAGAACACTGCACATCTACAAAGACCCAGGAGTTCGGATTGTGCAGAATTCTTGACTTTCCATTGAGGACCAGCTCCCCAACTATTATAAAACACAGCACCTCAGAAACTGCAATGGTTCTGATGTCTGGGGTAGAGTCGGACACTACAGAAGTGAAGTAGGGGTTCAGCTACTATTAAAAGAAGGCCTTTGTTCCCAGAAGAGGGACTACGCTGAAACAGCCGTCCTTACCTCTGAGTCCCGCTGAGCCCAGCCGTGCCTTCTCTTGTTGGTACAAATCTCTCTGCTGCTGGGTAAGTGCCAAAGTCTGCCCTTTGCTGTTGTATGTAGTACAGTACTTAATCACCTGCTCATAAGCACCCTTCATAAAGCAAATCTCTGGTCTGTCCTAAAGAGAAAAACAGACCAAGTTTACATTCAAAGTGTGTGTGTGTGTGTGTGTGTGTGTGTGTATCCTTCATGAATTCAAAAAGAATTATCCAATCTCTCATAAATCCTTAGCAAAGTTATTCAAGCCCAATGCTTTGAGTGGCAAGTAAACTTTAGAGATTACTAACATGTGGGAGTTAGCTGTATATCCTACCAGACCTTACACTATAAGCAACACTTTACTAAACCTTGGGCTGGGCACTGTAAGACCTGGAACATGGTTCTTCTTCACCAGGCAGCAAGGAAATGGATCAGCCCAGGGGTAATGGCTCAGGCTTTTTATTAATGACTATGTACTTGTATCTAGGCCTACTGACCTATGATGCTCTTTAACTCTCATAATAATAGATCTCTCCCACTCATCATAGAAGTAATATTCAACCTACCACATACAAGGTCCTAAATCGAAGCCCCAGCATGGAAAAACAAATACAAAATACACCCTAGTAGCTTCTAATGAAGACCTGTAGCCCCTGCCTGTCCTTCTTATTCTAGGCCATACCCTCTGTACTCCTGAGGTTTTGATACATTTACAGTGTGACTCTCTCAGTTAACAATTACACATTCTACACTGTGATGTCAATTTGGCCAGGTGCATCTACGTTCACTCTCTAATCTTTGTAATATAGAGCACCAGTTGTCAGAACTTGCACTATGATTGCTCCCTACTGAGCCAAGCACAGTAATGAGTACAGTGGCTCTCTATACCCTGGCTCTCTCGCCAGACACGGGTCTATTTCCTTGATGCAGCCCTTAAGTCCAAAGTCAGATATGATTTGTTTCAGCCTGTAACTAGTTCAAGCACTTGTGTCATTTCTAGATGATAATCTAGGGGCCACCACAGTTTGCCTCTTCTACGCATGGCTGTGACAATGTGTGTTCACTCTCAGCTTCCCTCCAGTCACCAGGACTATCAGCAACTGCAGCAGGGAGATGTCTGGGGCATGGACTCTGTGGGAGGGTGTGAATGTGTTTATGGCCTATCCTCACTGACACATCTTTACCTCTCTTTCTGTAAGTTCTGTCATCTGTAAAGTTAGTGTGGATGTATGCATGTATATATTTTTATTTATTTATTATTTTATTTTTTTTACTTAGATCCATGTATAGCTCTCATTCACACTTCCTAAACTTTTCAATGTGAAATAAAAAAGTTCTCATGTTGTAATATTCAGAGGAGAGAAAGAGCAGGCAAGCAGTACTTCTTTCTCTCCTTTTTCTGGAAAGCTACTTTCTTCAGTCTTCCTCTTGTCCCTTCTTTCTCAGTTGAGATGTTGGGGCCTTTTGCACTAACGAATCAGGAACTCCCCTTAACCCACCTCCAACCCCCAAATCAACATCTCCCTTTCCTTGCCTTAGCCAACAGTATCCAAGTCATA
Source organism: Mus pahari (assembly GCF_900095145.1). NCBI lineage: Eukaryota > Metazoa > Chordata > Mammalia > Rodentia > Muridae > Mus > Mus pahari. The sequence continues at coordinate 98,617,508 of NC_034599.1, forward strand.
CTCCCACACGGCTAAGCTCTCCTCCTGTGGAGGTTTTGCAGCACTGTCTCCCCAGTGCCTACTGCTGTAGCACAAAGCACCAAAGAGCCACGATTGGCCCTAAGCCGTCTCACGCGACCGCCCTCTGGTCTTACTGCCCCCTACTTCAAACATCTCTGCAGACTTTACGGATGCTCTACTCCAAGTATCTCGTCATTTCTCAACACTAAGGGGGCATCCTTCCTTGTGTCTATCCCCTTACACTGTCCCCCACTTCACAGTTTCAAGGAGCTAGAGAGCCCATTTTACTATAAAACCTAAAATCTTTCTGTTCTACAAATGTTTCTAGCATTATTTAACAAGATTTTATTTCTTTCTTCTTTTTGTTTGTTTTGTTATGTTTGCTGTTTGTTTTTTTTAGAGATTGGTGTCTCTAGCTCTTGACTGTTCTGGAATTTGATATACACAGACCAATCTGCTTCTCTCCCTGAGTGTTGACATTAATGACGTGAGCAGCATGCCTGGCACACTCGTACTTGCTGTCCCCTCCCTATGCTACTCCCACTGTTGCATGTGTCCTCAATCTTGAACCTTCATCTCTGACCTTCTTGTGTCCTCCATCAGCTACTTCTCATTTTCTACTTTACTCCTGGCACAGCCCCTAGCTATCACCTAGCAATCTACTTAAGACTGTTACTGGCACTTGTCATGGTCTTCAGGAAGCTCCTTCAGCATTAGGCATGATCTTTGTTTCTCAGCGCCTATGTCTGCTGGTTCAGTCTGTACCTTTACAGTAAACACTTCCACCAGTCACCAGTAACTATTCATTTAGGCCCACAACGACAGAACCAGCAGCTCCCTGGGCACTGGTAACAGTGGTCAGCTGGTGAGCAAGGCAAGTACAAGAGTAGAAAGCTTTTGTCCTTGCTACTGAAAAGTCCAGGGAGCTACTCCTGAACTTCCGGCATCCTACAGCAGGGACAGGCGCACACACTCAGGAGAGCAGACAGCTTCCAGAGCTGAGCCTGTCAACGCTCCACTGCCGTCTGCTGGTCACACTACTCTACTCTGACCAGAACATGATAAAGGAACATTGGTGGGCTTAAGAGACACAGAGGCATCGGGGAGGAAGGGTTACTGCTAATCTCTCACTCAGACTCTCAACCTTCCCTCCCATTTTTGCCAGTCTTATCACCTTTAAAAGTACTTATGGGTTTTTATCTTTTAATCCAGAGACTAGGAAAGTAAATATTTAAACTGTCATATTCAAAAGACTCCTCTTTATAAATAAATAAATAAATAGATAGATAGATAAATAGATAAATAAAAGCACTAGTTGAACAATTCCAGTTGTTTTTAAACGAGCAAGTCTGTCCAATCTGTCAGGCTGCCCTGCCCTCCATATACAGAGTCTCATTTTTGTGCTTAAGTTTCATCTACTACATCTACTGGTTGCTTTCATCTCGCAGGAAGTCTTCAGGTTGGAAAATTCAGAGAAAAATCACACAGTTAATGTGGTCTTATTTATTCTAAGGATAAGACATTCCTTCAGTGAAAAGCAGTCCAAAAACATAAAATCAACAGCAACCTATAATGAACTCTCAGTGAGAAAAAACTCATACCAAGAGAACCTGACATCAAAAGCACTCCATACCTAAGACTGTGCTATAACCCACTAAAGCTGTTAGGTCACAAACAAAACTAAACACTTAGTATACAAATGCAATAAAGAGTGTCATAATAAAGACTTCAGTCCACTGTGACTGTCATGCTCTAAACTAGTAGTTCTCAACCTTCCTAATGCTGTGACCCTCATGTGTGGTGAACCCAACCATAAAATAATTTTCATGGATACATCATAACTGTAATTTTGCTGTTATAAATTGTAAAGTATCTGTTATACTGTATATCTGATATGTGAGTCCCCCCAAGAGGTCTCGACCCACTGGTTGCCAAGCACTACTTTAAGGCAACAGGCTCTATTAGATAGAGTAATTCATTAATCTAATGGTAGATTGTCACAGGATATCTGATCACACTGTAACCCACAGGATTGTGTTTTTTAATGGAAATCCCTGTGGGGTGGCTCAACTGTAGCACACAACTTTCATTCAAGAGATAAATAAATGAAGGGGGAGGGGGCCTTTAAGTTGAGGGACATTTAAGACAGTGTGGGAAAGGAAAAAGTTTTTTTTTCCTTCGGGGACATCAGTAGAATAAGGTCACCTGGGTGCTTTCTCTGCCTCTGTTTTCACCTCAGCATCTGGCTCCTAAATCTTCACTGGTAAAATCAAATGCCTGGGTTTTTTAGGTTTTTATGTTTTTTTTTTTGTTTTTTTGTTTTAAAAACAGTAGATTAAAAAGTAAAATTGTCACCTAAGTTGACATTAGCTGTACTAGATGTATTCTTTTACTATTTTGAGATAGGTATGAGATAGAGCTCAACACTATAGCTGAGGCTAGCCTGGAATGCACTGTGTCGGTGACTTCAAGTTTGTAGCAACCCTGCTTCAGCCTCCGCAATGCTAGAATTATGTATAAATATTTCTGAATACCTGCTGTGTTCGGTGCACACACTTAACAGCCATCCACTTTTGCTCAGAACTAAAAGGGTATTCAGCTTTTCTGATGTAGTCTTGTTGCAGTCCATCAAGACCCATCTGTAAGAGCAAAATGAAAAATAAAATTAAGTCTAAAGAATATGTGTTTATTTTTCCCTTTAACAAGGAACGTAAATCACAACTTACAACATATTAAGATAACTGGATCCTTTTCCCAGTACAAGGATAGAACCAACAAGGTTCTATCTATAAAGACAGCGTTTCCCTCTGTCTTAGTCGGGGTTTCTATTGCTGCACAAAACATAATGACCAAGAAGCAAGTTGGGCAGGAAAGGGTTTATTCAGCTTACACTTCCATACTGCTGTTCATCACCAAAGGAAGTCAGGACTGGAACTCAAGCAGG
>NC_034599.1:98620501-98661314 GCF_900095145.1 Mus pahari
CCTCTCCCCTTGATCACTAATTGAGAAAATGCCTTACAGCTGGATCTCATGGAGGCATTTCCCCAACTGAAGCTCCTTTCTCTGTGATAACTCCAGCTTTCGTCAAGCTGACACAAAAACAGCCAGTATACCCTCAAAGAGCACATTCAATTTGAACATGAAAGCCTCCCTATAGAGATAGAACATTAGACTATATATTTAAACTTTCATAAAGGCTTTATTAATCTCTCTACCAGCTCAAATTCTGGAAGAAAACAACATACAAATAAATAAAAGTGCCTGACCAATACTGAAGATGAATTTCCCAAATCAAGAAAAGTCTCCTATTTAACCCTTCACTTATTAGCAACTGGAGTCTTTCTTGTCTATTGCTATCATCGTCATCCTAAGTATTTAATCCACTGTTATATGACACTTTCTATCAGTCTGAAACATCCCATCCTTCAGGAAGGTAAACAAATCAAAATAGCTTCAGCAGGTCCCTGAAGCTGACCAGATTCACTAAGGCCCTCCACTCAGACTAAGCAATGAAGACTGCTCAGAGCCACTCTCAAGACAAGTCAAGCTACAAAGATGACTGAGACCAGGCAGTTGCCTAGAAGAAGCAGAAAACCTGACCTGTCAGGAGAGGTGTAGGTCAGAGTCACTCTCCAGTCCTTTTAACTGCCTCCAGGCTGTGCACAGTGCTCCAGGTGTCCCAGCTTTTATGCTATGTCATGCATCTGAGGTAGCCTTGGTGATGCAGCTGCCTTAGGGTCACTTCTGCTCCTGAAAGTAATTTCTCTCTCACATTTCTATAAGCAAACCCACTAAAGCTCATTGGTTCACCAAGCTGGACTTTGGTAGTTAGTATCTGTAGTTTAGTCTGTCATAGGTTCCTTGCCTCGGATGAGTAGATTGCATTTGCATGCACATGTGCACGTGTGCCTGGCTGTCTCTGTGTATGTATGTGTGAGCACTCATACACGAGTATTTGCTGTGTGTCTCCCTAGGTCCTAGGAAATTATTACATAACACCCACCACACTATAAATAATAACTACTAATGCCATATAGTTGTTCTTACTCCAATCTTTTGATCATTCCTTTGCCTCTTATTCCAAACAGTCAAATATATTTTAGGACTATTAAAAAGTCCATGTTATTAAGCATCTATTTTCCTCAGAAATATGTCCAGAGTTCGCTTGGCACTCACATATCCATCAAATACAGTTTAACAATTCCCTCTTTACCCAAACACCGTTCATTCCTTCCGTAGTCGGCAGATGATCAGTCTTAACCACTCAGTCCACACCTAGCTATTCCCTCCTGCTCTCAGTCTAGCCCCTCCCTATGCTCACTGAGCCCCTTCTGTCCTTTAAGTCAAGCTCCAGCTTCAGGAACTTGCTCTGCCTGTCCTTTGTTCCAAGGATAGTGGTATTAATGCCTCTAGGAAGAAGGTAGGAGCTTGTGAAACACAAACACAAGAAATATCTGATACCTGATCCATATTTTTATTATTCTTATAAAAGCTGTACATGTTTTCTAGTTATAAGGCCATATGATAGAGAAATGTAGTTTTCTATAGAGAAAACATTTATAGTCTAAAACTAGTGGGCAGTGGTTTATCTCACAGTCAGTGCCTGACTGGCATAGGGAAGGCCCTGGGTTCAATCTCTATTATATACGTGGAAAGGAACAAGTGAGTGGCTAAGTAAACCAGTGTTCAGCTTCTTCTGGATTCAGTGCTCCAGTACCCTGCAGCTGCACGCTGGCTCTCACTTCCAGTGCCCTGCAGCTGCAGGCTGGTTCTCACTTCCAGTGCCCTGCAGCTGCAGGCTGGCTCTCACTTCCAGTGCCCTGCAGCTTCAGGCTGGCTCTCACTTCCAGTGCCCTGCAGCTGCAGGCTGGCTCTCACTTCCAGTGCCCTGCAGCTGCAGGCTGGCTCTCACTTCCAGTGCCCTNAGCTGCAGGCTGGCTCTCACTTCCAGTGCCCTGCAGCTGCAGGCTGGCTCTCACTTCCAGTGCCCTGCAGCTGCAGGCTGGCTCTCACTTCCAGTAACCGCATACAGAGGAATCCTGCTTCATTCAAATCTCAGTGCTTTATCAAACTATTTTTAAAAGTTGGAGATTTCTGTTATGTAAATAGCAGGTTTCTCACTGAAGTAAATGTAAATTCAGGATGTGGGCTCAATCTGAACCGATTACAGGAACAGTACTTCCTCTCTCCCAAATACAGATTTAATAACACAAACTTCAAGAAGTGGGTAAAAGGAAAGGAAAAAGCTTACTTCCCATAAGTGCATTAAGGTCTGTATAAGAAGTTTCTAGAGACTCTTTTACTAATGTAAAGTTTCACAAGTATTTCAGAACATTATCTTTTACTTATTTACGAGATTCTAACAGCAACATACCTTGCAGTGAAGAGTGAGTTACACTGACACTGTTCTATTCTGTATATCTAACTGATCCCCAATGACAGTTTAAAATACAGAAAAACGAGTCTTACAGAATACCCTACAACACAGTAATGATGAATCTAAAAGGCCTTAGATTCTGCTGGCAGGATAATATCCCACATGCCAAAGATACTAAAAACATACCTTCATAGCAAGAGCGATTAAGGCTCCTTCCGTTGGCTTTCCCATCAGAGTGTTGTTTCTAATTACAGCATCATTACACACACAGCCTGCCTAAAAGAAATGCATAAAAACTATAAGAACCCAACACTCTGGTTTAAGTCATTATCACACAGCAAGTTAACTTTTTGGACAATATAATTTTACCTCAACAATTCTGCTAACAGCTGGGTTATAGAATCCATGAACAACATCACCATCAACAATCACTTCACCAAACTGATTATAGCCAACTCCAGTGACCTGAGGAACATGAAGTGGGATTAGTAGCGAACAGTACAGTAATGAGACCTGATAGCAGTCAAACAGCGCTCTAAGCACGCTATATTCATGTCATTTTTCAGTCATGCTATTGGTAATACAAATGTTTAACAATAAAGCATATCTAAAATGGATCATTTTTATTAGAGGGCCAGACATTTTATTTAGGATACTAATTAACCTAAAATGGTATTTTTGTCTGTTCAAAAAATACATTATAAAAAGACAAGAAAACCATGAAAAAAATATCTCTATATAAGTGAGCTTAACTTCATATAACAGTATACTACAGCTTGAAAAAAACCCTGAAGCCCACTACCACCATGTCTAGCCTCCCACAGACCCGAGTACATATTAACCGCTGGAACTCGGTGTTCTGGCAAACAGCCTTAAGGACAGTGAAAGGCTCAGCCTGGAACTGACAGACTGCTCTAAGAGCACAGTACATGGCCGTCCTAAAAAACAAATTCACACATGAAACAAGCCAAAAATCCCAAGTGGCTAGAATATAGCTAAACAACTGTAACAGTTAAAATAATAAAGTTTAGAAGAAGGAAAAAAATAAGAAGTCATTAACGATTAACATAAAATGGAGGGACTCTGAAGAGAAACTTGTATCCTGTCCACCACGCATACAAGCATAGGTAGCTCCAACTACCTTTCTAAGAGAAGATTACACAATAGCATTAGGTATCCTTGATCAAACCTAACAAGCTAAATAAAATAATCTCACTTTAAGGACTTTTAAAACAGACCTAAACAAACCCCAGTATAAAATTCTGTCAATTTTTTAATGTTTGTTTTCTTTGATGAATTATTTACAAATTTTTTTTAAACTCAGTGCCCTTCATAACTAATATTAAGAATATTCTAATCAGAGTCTGCAAACACTGAACCTAGAACTAGCTTTCTTTCATTTTCTGAAAAAAAGTACACCACAGAGATTGTTAATAGTAATCTCATATAGTCATTTGTCAGGTGTTCACTATGATTTGGGAGCCCTGGGATGGGCAACACAGCTCCTGCTCTTAACAACTCACCGTCTAATAGGAAAGAGGGAAGAAACATAGACTCGAAAGCATAAATAAATAAATAAACCCACAACCAAACATGTATAAACATGTATCATAGGGCCAGTTCTCAGTAAGGCTTTCCTGAAGAGGTAGGGAGGCAGGCATTCAGCTATTATACACAGTAGGCCAGCAACACAAGTCACAGGGAGGGGACTATGAAGCTAGTATGTTTCATGCACCATAAACGGAAGGGAGGTGTGGGTGGAGGATAGCTAAGGCTAGAGAAGGAAGGAAGAGGCTGCACAGAGCCTTAAGAGTCACAGTTCATTATTCTCAGTACAACAGAGAACAACTCAATTATCTTAACTCAGGGGTGACTGCTCGCTGCACTTCGATGAAAGGTTCTTGGAGTACGGAGTGTGGGAACTGTGGGGTATGGGGATAAGCCTCGTGGAGGAAGACATGGGATGGAGAGGAAGGTACCGCAGGCACCGGTGAGGCCTTGAAGAGTCCTGATCCACTGTACAGTGGATCTGAGGTGGATCCCAGCATACCACTGAGACATCACAAAGGACCCAAGGCCAGGTCTGTGGCTGTTTCCCCTGTCTTCACAGAAATTTCCATGGGGGTTCAGCCCCTCCTCTACAGGCTCCTGGACAGGCCAGTCAGATTCTGCTAAACAACACCTGGTGCACCCCAATTTGCTCTTGAATACATAAACATACCCCAATTGGCTAAAAAGCTAAATATAAGCTTGTGTAATAAACAATAGAGTTAGATCTGCACTCTTCTGCTGGTCTCTGGAGTCTGAATCCCAGGCATCGTCATGGGCTCTGTCTCCACTTCCCCCACTTCTCTGTCCACGTTCCCACAGGAGACAGAGTAAATTCAGAAAGACTACTCAGAAGGATGCATCGGAAGGCCAGCTCGTGGCTCAGAGAAGCTGGCTATACAAAGCTCTCCAGGCAGGTAGCTTAGTAGGTTAAAACCTGTAGGACCCGGTGATGAGGAGATGAAGGGCTGTTACCCAGGGATCTAAGCTTCTAAATTATACACACAATGTGAACTTAGTAATAAAACCACATGGAAAGAAAAGAGAATTTGGAGGTAAACACTGGACTTGTTAACATTTTAAACACTCAGTTTCTGAACAAGGGAAGGCGATCTTAGGAGGGAAGCTCCACACCTCAGCATGCAGGCCGTCGGAAGTGAGGATGTGAGTAACTGTCATCTCGTTCTTCGTCAGGGTTCCAGTTTTATCTGAACAAATCACATTACAGCAGCCTAAAAATAAATCACTGGGCGTCACCACAGACTCGGAGGAAAACAGGCTAACTTAGAAAATAAGTAAAACTCCTGGAAACAGTGCTCCAGCTGTCAAGTCATTGGTAATTATAATTTCTTACATTATGTTTGCTTTGTTATAAAGTTTCTAAGTCAGAAACAAAATGTACAAGCTTACTTTTTCTTAGTTCCTACAAAGCTCCTTCTCATTAGCTTTGGCCAATAATGTTCAGACTACATTTTCTAGGAGGTTTGGAAGATCCTGACATGTACACCCACATAATGTCTTCAGTCCAGCCTTTTCAAGGTATTACAAACGAGAAATTGAATTTAAAGCATTTCTGGATAGCTAAATTGCTTTTAAAAGAAGTTTTGTGGTATTTAAGAATAAAATCATTATATCAATATAACCAGGACATACTTATTGCTCTAAACAGTCAACCTAAGCAGGAAATTCTGAGCTCTGTAATTATTAACTATCAAAAAACAATAATAATTTTGCTCTAAGACTTCACAGTATGCAAACCAAAACATGATCTAAGCATTAACATACTCCACTGATGTAGAAAGACTGCTCCTGAGAAATGAATTTTTAATTGCCTATTTTGATTACTTGGGCCCAGCATCACTATGATGTCAATAATGGAAAAACAGAGACAGTTAAAGTACACTGGCTCTCTACCTCAGTGGCTCTCTACCTCAGCGGCTCTCTACCTCAGTGGCCTCTGCCTCTGCTCTCCACACTTACCCAGTGTTTCAACAATAGGCAATTTCTTTACAATAGCCCTTTTCTTCACCATTCTCATAACACCAAGGGCTAGAGTCACAGTGACCACGATAGGCAGACCTTCAGGAATTGCAGCTACAGCCAAACTATAAGCAATAAATACACAGTATTAAAATGTAAGTTTACAAAAGTTGTAACACAATAATTCCTATTCCTACTTCCTAACATTAATATTCTGCTCTACTTCTGTAACCATAATTTACTTTTTTCATCACTTGTTTAGAAACTGACTATAAATGCTAAAAACAAGCAACATTTAAAATGATGTGGCAGACTGAGCATCCTGAAGGGTTAAATACATGCACTGCCTTCTGTTTCATTTGAGCAATGAAGAAATGAAATCCTTTGTTCTCATGCTGCCCCTAGCCCTTAATATACAAGAAAAATGCACACCGTGATTTATAATCCACATCTAACAAGCCTTACAATCTCTCACTCTCAAGTCCTCTGACAACATACAGAAGAATAGATTACAAACAACTTCACTAGAATTGTTTTAATGTTATTCAAAACTACTCCTTGTTTTGACAGTCTATCTACCTGACTTGGGTAATATGCTCTGGTACAGTGGAACTGCAGTTAACAAAAGCATACAAAACTTTCAAAAACATACCTAACAGAGTCTTACAATCCTGGCTCTACTTTGATAGTCTTGGGGTTTTGTTTGTTTGTTTGGGTTTTTGAGTTGCTTTTTACTTTGTGTGTTAGAATCTTATTACCCTGGGCTACTCACAAATTCGTGATCCCCCTGCCTCAGCTGGGTAGCAGGCATGAGCCACTATAGCCGATCAGCTACTTCTGCAATTGTTTTATCAGCAAGCAAGACTTAAGAAAATGCAGTGAAAAAGGACAGTAATATTTCACATTACTGTGAAATATTTCTGTTCTTAGAATTTTGAAACATCAACTGCAGTGGTGATTTTCCCATTTCTGCATAACATTTCTTTGAATCACCTTTATACCCAGACGTTTCTCCACTTAGAAACAGTATAAGTGAATATGAGCATCACTAAAAATGAAAGAACACCATCATATATTGTTTTAGAAAAAGCAACAGTGGTATTCTTGTTGGAGACATTATGTGATAAAGTCCTTGCTACAAAGATAACTGGAGAAAGGGTCTTTTTCATTTTGTCCTTAGAAGCACACTGCTCGCTCATCAACTCACGAGTTTATAGCCCTGATGCTTCAATGACACAGTTAACTTCACCCATTTTAAAGCCCAAAGAATTTCTATCTGGTTTTCTGTATTCTCTTTTGTCTGGTAATTGTTTAGTCATCTGTCAATTTTCCTCTCTGCCATTATGGTGCAAAACTCAAGAATTCTCACCTCTGTTCAATGAATGCCTCAGGAATTAAGAGTAAAACCAAACAAAACACCCTACAACCAATGATCATCTCTAAGATTTCTTCTATACTTTCTCATACGGTACTGGGATATGTTGGTCAAAACCCAACCAGTAAGATACTAATGGTTGATTGCTCCACCAGCCTTCTACCTCCAGGCAACTCAAACAATCTACATTTTAATCAGTAATTTTTGGTACATACAGAAATAATTGTTAGATTAATTCGTAAAATAGTACAAGAAATTTCAAGAAACGAGAAAAATTAAATCACTAAAGATTCCTTCATGAGTCAATTAATAATAATAAATGAATTCATAAATCAATATACCATGGTATGCTGTGGATTCAATGAACCCACAATTTTTATTCTACTTTTTTTTTTTTTTTTGGAATGCTGCATAAAAAGGAGTGGGGGAATACTGGAGAACTAAACTTGCTAACAATAACTCAAACACATTCCCCATCTTTATTCCATGGGTCATATTCAGTGCCCCCACCCCCAAAAACACACTTTTTAAAACAAAGAGTTTCGGCTCGTGATCTAGCTCCTTCACTGTGTCACAAATACCTTCGAGAGAAGGCATCTTTTTCCTATATATTTCTTACAATCTACTCAACGTGTCCTTTAGTAATAAACACTGATTTTTTGTTTTGTTTTGTTTTGTCTTAATATTTGAACTTTTCCATCCTGGTCTACTGCAGAGAAATGCTACTCAGAATTTCTTTTCTTTGCATTGCCTAGGTGAGTTCTATCCTTCCTTACATACCCACACATCATCTCCTTCTTTCTCCTTTTTCTTCTGTTCACAAATATCCTGAACATGATAGTTCCTGAAATTATTCTTGTTACTTTTGTTTCATTATCTTTGAGGTTTTTTCCTTTCAGTTTTTCTGTTTTCTCAAACTTCCTAATCAATTTTTGATTTCAGCACTGAGGACCGTCCATTCTACAAATTCTTTGTTCTCTGATGCTTTTCTACCACAACCTTTCCCTCTTACATGGATGACAAAAGATACTTGATGTTTAGAGATTTTCTCTTTCTTTGGAGATTGTGGTTTTCTATTTCATACTATGAACTTCTGAGCATACAAAGCTTGCCTTCTTACAAATGAAATGCAATAATGAGTTAACAGTCCAGTCATTTAGTCTGCTTCTTCTCCAGTGACAAAGAGGTGGCCATTTTCCTATGACATTACTTCAATATGTCTTTTGTGAGGCAAATATTATAACTATATGGATACTCTGTATATACACAGAAACAGGATATGGCTTTTGAACTGTTTAAGTAGAAACATTATACTCTTATGAGCTCCATATAAAAACTGATCTCCATAATGAAATGAGCGTGAATCTACAGATGTTAGAACTTACCTTACACTAATAGTGAACATTTCCAGAATATCTTTTCCTAGTAACCAGCCAACCAACATGATGATACCTAGAACAAAACCAAATACTCATTTTTCCCTTTTCTATATAATCACCTACAAAAGACAGATTAAAAGCTCGGAGTACATAAAGTCTCTTGACATAGAAGGAAAAGTGTATTAGATCTCAATAAAGGTTTTATAGAAATCAGTAAGCAAGAGGATTAAAGTGACTGTAAGCTGTCCTGAATGGTTCCGCTGCTCCCACTCATCTCTCAAAACAGAACTGACAGTGCACAGCACTGATAGCATTTTCATAGGATGAAACTGGAGGCAGATCTATAAAACATATATATAGGTACTATCAACATATATTTACTATCAACTTTGCAAACTTAACACGGTAATTAAACTTTATATAAACCAATATGCAGACATCACACATAAAGTGTGTACTTCATATGAAAGTATATTTAGGACTACCTTAAAGAGACTAAAATCCTCTTCAACTTACCAAATTCACTAAAAAAGCACCTATAAATGGCAACAACTGAATAAAACCGAATAAACCAAATAAAAGGCACATCAGCTAAAAGCAAGAGCATCTTCCTAACTCCCAAGGTGATTACCAAGAAAACTGATATTTTAGGGATTGATTCACTGAAAATATACAAGGGAATGGTTGCTATAAAAATGCATTACTGACTTGAAAACACTAAGAATTATAATAAAAACTGTGGGAGAATTAGGAAAAATTCTACATTGGAATTATAAAATAATATATATTATTATGATAAAGTTTATCATTTCAAAGCATTAAATAATGGATTAAAAATTAATAGTACTGGGATAAATAACTTTGTGTAAGAAAGTTACAACTCTAACTTAAGCTATATAATTTTAAGAATATTTTGTTCAAATTTAAAGGCGCTTTTACACAGTTCCATGAAATTTTTGACAACATCTATATACTATACAATTTTTAAAGCATACAGCTTTCTCCTTAAACAATTACCATTTCATTCTGGTTATTTTGTTTTTTAAGAATTTCACACATATGGAGACATTTTCCATCATACATATTTCCCCATCAACTTCAAGCCTTCATTTCTTTTATAACCCAATTAGCGTTGTTCCTATGCACATGGGTGTAGGCCATCCACTAGAGCACGGACAACCTACCAGAGGCCACAGCCTTGATTCTGATTCTACCCAACAATCACTAAGACTGCCAATAGCTCGTCAGTTAGGGGTGAAGCTTTGTGAGCCCCTTGTCCTATTCATACCAGAATGATGACTAGCTTAATCTTAATCTTGTGTAGGTCTACTTCAGGCAACTACTACTGCTCTGAATTAATGACTACAATGACCCTGCCACCTTCTGAAGATGCTATTTCAGACTCTCATCAACCTTCTGCCCTCTCTTCTACAACAGTTCCTAAACCTTAGTGGCAGTATGCCATAAATGTCTTCTTTAGGGCTGAGCTGTCCAATCACTTCCTCTGTACCTTGACCAGTTGAGTCTCTCTATTAAACACTGTGTATCACAAAAAACCAGCTTCTCCTTTGAAGTAAGAGCTGCACTCATCTACAGCCATTAAGTATTCAGAAGGTACCCTGATAATGTATCCATTTAGCACAATAACAGTAGGTTCTCCTCTAAGCCTATGACCTCCTTAGCCTTGGGTTCTTGGCTAGGCTCATAGTTCCAGACATATGTATTTTGCTGTGAAACTGATAATCTTTAAAGGAAAGAGTTAAAGCATAGTGTCATAGCTCTGCAATCCTAACCTTTGGGAGGTATAGGAAGACCTAGAGTTCAAGGACATCTTTGGCTATAAAATAAGTTTGAAGCCATCACCATGGTCTACATGTCTCCATAGCTTTAAAAAAAAAGAAAAGAAAGAAAAAAAAGAAAACTGAACATTAAGTGGAGATGTATTCTACAGTAAGCATTTGACTAAAAAGTGTAAGACCCTGGATTCAATCACCAGTACCAAAACAAAAGCAAAGCAAAATTTTAAACAACAATATTAATCTATAGTGATATTCTTTAAAGTAAACATCTTTATAAATGTGAGCACAGGAGATTCCTAGGATGATCAAAATTTAAAATTACTGAGACAAATGTTATCTCAATAATTTTACTTCTAAAAATATATCCGAATGAAATGAACAATGGTTACAATGTACTATTAATGATCTGCATTGGAAGAATATGTCTATGAATTAAAAACAATCAGAAAATCTAAGTAAAAAACTAAAAAGATGCGTGATTAGAAAACAGAATACTACACTGTCTTTAAATCTCCTTTAGGTCACTATCAATGTAACGACAAGATGCCCATGATAGAATAGCTGAAACAGCAAGAAAGAAGGCAGACAGACGGAAGGAAGCAAGGAAGCACGGGAGGAAGAAAGAAAGGGAGGAAGGAAGCCAGGGAGGGAGGGAAGAAAGGAAGAAGGGAGGAGGGAGGGAGGAAGGAGGACAGAGGGAAGGAACAAGGAAGGAGAGGAATAGGAAAGGTGAGGAAGATGGTAGAAGAGGAAGGGAAATGAAGGGCCATCAACACTAGCATAGCTAGAAAGACAAATACTAAAATGTTTAGGGACATGCTCACTGACTATACATAGGAATTACACAATTCTGGTTTTATCTGTTTCCAGAGTGGTTTTATAATTTTAAAAAATAAGTACTAGGCAAAAAGGAAACATGGAAGCAATATTATTCTTCTACCCTCCACATTCAAAGCAGAAAGCCTCAAAGTCAATGAAATTGGCTCATTGGGAACAGAAGCTTGTCACAGTGTCCAACAAAGCCACATGCGGATGGAGAAACGACTTCCACAAGTTGTCCTCTGGCCCCCAAACATGTGCACACACATGTGTAAGATAAATAAATATATAAACACACACAAAGAAAGCCCAAGTGAAAAAGGCACGCATACTCACTCTTCTCTTACCTATTATACCAAAGGAGTAAAAAGACAGCTGTTTGCCTAAGAGGTCCATGCTCTTCTGCAGAGGGGTTTTTGGTGCCTTGACAAATTGAAGAAGATTGTTACAGTAAGTTGAATTGAATATATCTTCCAGTGTGCTGGGAACTTTGCAAAGTACTTCAAGTGCACACTCCTGAGTTAAGCATACAACTCTCCTAGAGGTTAACACTGCACCTTCCCTGAAGAAATTGAGGCCTATGCATCACACTGAGTTAAAATTGTCTCTGGCACTTCTCCACGACTTCATTATGATCAGCTGTTCCTGCCATTTTCCAAACATGCTAGTAACATAGGTTTATGTTGTATTCTGTGCCTTCCTGACCAGCCCTTCTCAGTGATCGTTCATTGACAAGCTTCTTATTCCACATTACAACATAACCTGGAATCTTGGGAGGTTAGCAAAGAAATCCAGATGATTTTGGAAGGACATAGCCTTTATAGGATGCAACTTGTGCACACAAGCACACACACACACACACACACACACACACACACACACACACACAGAGTTGTGTTAAAAAACTTGGGTAGAAGTAGTAATCTGAGATAAAAGAACATCAACAACAATCCTAGGGGTAATGGTGCACACTGACAGAATGTGTGCATTTATGTATATATTCAGTACATACTGCACATTACGTAAAATACCCACCCAAAGGAATAACAGAACCATCTTCTATAAGGAATAAAACCTATCTAAAAACTGTCTATATATCGCTTTTTAACATACAGCTTTTAAAATAATCACAATATAATCTTAGACCCTTTCAATTATAGGATTTAAGTTGTGTTTGTAAGCAAACATAAAGAGCAATATTCTGAAGAAGCTACAGTCCTCAACAGTATATCCATACTTTTCTACTACTTAAGATAGAAAATTAGAGATTTCACAAAAACCACTGACATAGTAAATACTCACTTCTTCTGCCTGCATCATCTTAAAGACCTCTCCAAATTCAGAATTTTCTCCTGTTCCAATGACAATACCCTAAAGGGGAAAACTGGGAGATTAATTTCTATTCAGATGGAATCACTGCTACCTAAAGAAAGAAAAAAGGGAAGGAGGGTAGGGAAGAGGTGGAGAACAAAACAAAGGTCTTTCCTTTCCTTTCTTGTAAATGTACATGTTTATGTTACTCTAATTAATATTTACTCCTTTAAAATACAGACCCTAGAAACAAACTGACCTCATATTTTAAAATGTAAATGTCTTACATTCCATAAACACTTAACACTGCATCTTGTAGACCCCCACTCTACTCCCACTCCACTCCCACTCCTATAAATGAATGGTGACTTGTATGTTGGTAAAATATTAGAAACCAGGAAACAAAATAATTGAAATACACTACCGGGTGAAAAATATGTGATCAGAACATCATAACCAATACTATATTAAAAAATAAAAATAACAAAAGAAGAAATAAAGTTGGTCAGCAAATATAGGCTCTTGCTGCCAAGGCTGATGCCTTGCATTTGTACCCTTGCAGCCACAGAAGTAGAGACAAGTGACTCCACAAAGTTGTCCTCTGACATCCATGCACAGCCCATGGTGCCCGTGTGTCCATGCACATACATACATACACACACACACACACACACACACACACACACACACACACACAGATATCTTTTTAAATATTTTAAAAGAAAAATTTATTTAGTGAAGAAACTGCTTTTTTCAAATGATCACCTTTGCTTTGCCACATCTGACCAGTGTTCCCATGAAGGCGATGTTACTTCTTGATGCAAGATCTCCATTAGTAGCAGCTGGCTGAGGAGCTGTCACCTTAGAGCATGGAGCTGTCTCTCCTGTCAAGCTAGACTCATCAATGGAAAGATCCACAGCCTTGAAAAACAAGTGTTCCATAGTTTAAATTTGCAGTTCAGATTTCAAGGGTTCATGATGGTCACTTCTTCCAATATTCACATTCCAGCCATTAGCTACATCTTGTTTTATAGTCATTACTTTAAGACAAAAAATCAGATCAGTATAACCATATATGTTAAATGAAGTCAACAAAATCTGACACATGAAACAAAGAAAGCTTACCATAAGAACAGATTAATCTAAAATTCAAAATTTTAGAACAGCTGAAACTACAGCTAAGAACCCAAATTTTCCTAACAAAACTTTTTTTTTAATGTCTCAAAGTGTTCACCTTTCTAAAGCACAGAAATGACCATTTTAGGTGAGGAAAATGTTATTTATGTAACCTAGATCTGTTACTGAAAGCAGAACCCACAGAAGACTATTCCCCAAGTGTAGGAGCAGAGAACGCCCTCAGTGAGTGCAGTACTGGATGGCTGTGCTGCTGACAGGGCACAGTTATGTCAAAGACCTCAGCCCCATGGCAATGGCTAAACCTCCTCCTCCACCCACACCCTGAGAGAATCTCAATTTGAGCCCTAGAAAGCACATACAAAGTCAAGCATGGTGGCATGGAGCCTCGGGCTCACTGACCAGCAACCAGAGATGAGTCTGATGCCTCAGGAGCCAATGAGATACCTTGTATCAAAACAACAAGGTAGACAGCACCTGAGGAATGACATCCAAGGCGGATCTCATGCCTCCAAAGACACAAACGTGCACCCACACATATATAAACACATAAAAATATTTGAAAGTTATTTAAAGTTGATTTTATCCTTTAATAACTGCTACAAATTGCTGACTTTTTGACTCCAGTTCTTAATGAAGAAAAGGGCTCCTGTAATTTTGATAAGTAGATTTTTTTTTTTTTTAAATATGCCTACTATCTGCCGTCACCCAGAGAGAATCTTATTCCACCCCACAAAAACATAGTTAAGAAATTCTGCTGTGGGGGCAGGAGAGATCATTGAGCAGTTAGAGTACTTGTTGCTCTTCCAAAGACACAGGCTTGGGCCTCGGGATGGCAGTTCACAGGTTTCTGTAACCCTAACTCCAAGGAACCTAATGATCTCTTACAGCCTCTTCAGGCACCAGGCATGCAAGCTTTACACCAATGAAGGCAAACACTAATGCCCATAAAATAAAATAATAAACTTAATTTTTTTAAGAATCTGAAGTATGGCCGATTTTACCAGAAAGAAATTAAGTGTCAAAAACATTCTGTGAGGAAGATTAGACATCAAACTGAGACTAGAAAAAGGTAACTATGCTCAAAGAACAAAAACAAGAAACATAATTTATAGAAAATATCAATAGAAATTACATAAAGAAAGTAACTAGAAACCTAGGGACTGAGGCTGGGTCTATAGCTGAATGGTAGAGCACCTACCTAGGTTGCATGAAGGCCTGGATTATATAAGACATGACACAGTTCAATTAATCAATATTTATTATATCAACCAGACACTAAAAATAAACACTGAATAAGAAGATACCTAGAGGAGGGTCAACATTAAAATTTCAAAAAAAAATTTTTAAAAAAATCCATCAACAACCTGGAAGATGAAACAATTAAAAAAAAAATCACCAGTCTAGAGGCTGGAGAGATGGTTCAGAGGTTAAGAGCACTGGCTATTATTCCAGAGAACCCAGGCTCAATCTCAATTCCTAGCATCCATCTGAAGGCTCATGTCTATCAGTAACTCTAGGACCAGAAGACCAGATGCCCTCTTCTGACCTTCATGGGCAATAGGCATGTACCTGGTGTCCAGGTATGTACAAAGAAAAAAAAATACCCATAATAATAAAAAATATTTTGATAAAAATTAAGAAATCACTAAAGAGCAGAATGAAAAAGATAGCAAGAAAAGGAACAGAGGTAACAGAGGAACAGAGTCTGTGTGTGTGAGACACTGGATCTGTGTGAGACACTGGATCTGTGTGAGACACTGGATCTGTGTGAGACACTGGATCTGTATGAGACACTGGATCTAGGTGTGAGACACTATCAAGCAAAACAACACCTTTCAGGCATTCCAGAAGAAGAAATGCAGACAGGTAGAGAGACTATCTGCATATATAATGGTCTACAGCTTCCCAAACTTGATGAAAAACCCAAATCTAAATAATCAGGAAGTTCAACCAATCCCCAATGAGACACACTATTAAGAAGAAAGAAAAAAAAAAAATGTTCTGGGGCTAGTGAGATGGCTCAGCAGTTAAGAACACTGAGTACTCTTCCAGAGATCCTGAGTTCAAGTCCCAGCAACCACATAGTGGCTCACAACCTTCTGTAATGGGATCTGATGCCCTCTTCTGGGGTGTCTAAAGACAGGTACAGTGTACTTACATATATAATAAATAAATAAATCTTTCAAAAAAATGTTCTGGCCAGGAAGATGACAAAAATCTTAAAAATAGCAAGAAGATCAAGTACTATCATTTATAATGGAGTCACAAAAAATTAACAAGTATTTCTTATCAAAAAAAAAAAAAAAACGAAGAGGTTTAGAGAGCCGGCTCAGAAGCTAAGAGTACGTGCTACTCTCCCAGAGGACTACAGGTTGCTTCTCAAAAACCCACTAGGCACATTTCCTTGTGAGGGGATAGATGTACTTTCCACCCCATTTTTGAGGTAAGGTTTCTCACTGAACTAAAAGCTCACTGTGATGACCAGTATCCTCAACTTGACAGAATCTAGAATCTCTCAGGAGATGGGCTTCTAAGTATGTCTATAGGGCAGCAGTTCTCAACCTGTGGGTCATAAGTCCTTTGGGGAGGGAAGGGTCACATATCAGATACCCTGCATTATCAGATATTTACATTATGATTCATAACAAAATAATTTTATGAGGTAAACAACATAAACTATATTAAAAGGTCACAGCATGAGGAAGGTCGAGAACCACTGCTGAAGGGTATGATCTTGATTACATTAACTGAGATAGGAACCCACTATAAGTGGTTCCATTCCCTAGGCAGAGGACGCAGAACTGTGTAAGAGTATAGAAATCAAAACAAGCTGAGTGCTAGCATGCATACACTCATTGCTCTCACCTGCCATAATGTAGTCAGCTGCTCTAGGCTCCTGACAGCTTGACTCCTTGCCCTGACAGTCTATAACCTTGAGCTGTGACCTGTTTCTACCATAACTCTGGGGTTCCAGACATATGCAGACAATCCTAGCTTTAACTTGGCTTTTGGGAGACTAGAATTCAGGCCTTCTTGCTTACAGTACTCTAACCCACTCAACTACCTCCAACTATCCCCAGAGAGCATACTTCTTAAACTATGGATCATGACTCAGGTTGAGATCATATTAATTTGAAGGGGACATGAAAAATCTAGCAAGAGCAAAAGATTCCTGAACATTCAATAACCAGAAATATGTTCCAAACCAGATAGATAGTGAATCCTAGATGTTTCTGACAGGACTCACCCATGTTAGGTTGTGCACTGTCACTGCTACCTGGTTCTAAACACACAACATGCACTTTGTACTGTGCATGCAATCACGCCACACATCATCACTAGACATGGCCTCAGTACTTATGAATTAGAATGCCTTTATTGTACATAGAAGGTTTTCTGCTGTTACATGAACGCAGTGGTTTACTAATGAAGAAAACTACCTCATTCCTTAACAAGGAGCTATCAAATCAGCAAAGGTTTGGGCTGTAGTTATGTTAGATGCTTGACTTTAAACATTACTATGAATTGTTGACTAGAATTTCACAAAAATTGTTTCATGAATTTTGGCTTGGGCTTGGGACAAAATGTTCAATAATTTCAGAAATAACCCTAACCATACACCTGCCGTTTTGTGCTGTGTTTTTGCAAAGGGGCATTCTCAGCATTGATTATAAAATGAAAATACTGATCAATTCTGGAAAATGTTCAAGATGTTCTGTGTCTTGAAAGATCAACTGCTCAGGCAGGATTTAACACTCTTTTTTAAAAGATCTATGTATTTTTATTTTAGTAATGTTTGCCTACATGTAACAACTACAGTGGAGAACTTACTCCATGAAAAGGACAACACTTGGTCCTTACTGGAGTAGATACTTATTCTGGCTACAAATTCCTAAATAAAATGCATCTGCCAAAACCACCATACATGGACTAACTACTGTATTCCACACTGTACTGCTCACTTCTCAGCCAGAAAAGTATGAGTGGACACGTGATCATGGAATCTACCTGTCTTGTTTCCTACCATTCTAAAGCAGCTAGCCTGAGAGA
Organism: Mus pahari; assembly: GCF_900095145.1. Classification (NCBI taxonomy): domain Eukaryota; kingdom Metazoa; phylum Chordata; class Mammalia; order Rodentia; family Muridae; genus Mus; species Mus pahari. The sequence continues at coordinate 98,638,295 of NC_034599.1, forward strand.
CAGAGTGACCTTCTGAAGACACAGTTACATTGCCAATTAGGTGGCAGAGCTGGGTTCTCCAGAAGGCAGGTAGTACATGCTTTGAATCAGTATCTAACAACACATGGTTCAGTTCCTCTCAAAACCAGGATCCACAGGTCCAGAAATCAGGGGTGAAAAAGGGAATACTTCTATTAACTGTCAGCCTTAGTGCCTCACTAGGAAAAAAAGATCTCTGCATCCTGTTCCCACCAGGGGGAAGTCTGAGCTTCCAGTTCAATGGATTGTTTGTTGTGACTCTTGGTAGGAGCACTCTTCCCTCTGGAATCAAAACTTCTATGCATGACCCCTTAAAATTTAACAGGGGTGTGATGGTTACTCTTGGTTGCCAACTTGACAACATTTGGGATTAATTGAAACAGATTGCTGGACACACCTATGAGGAATTTTTTATCTTGGCTAAATCATTTGAAGTGAGAAGACCAACTTCTAATCCAGATCTCTGATGTAGTTAGTAAGATACACCTTTAATCCAGATTTTTTGAGGTGAGAAGATCCACATTTAATCTGGGTCAGTCTATATAAAGGACATGAAAGGAGGAAGCTTGTTCTCTCTCCCTGCCCACCCTTCTAGCTCTCGCTCTGGGTCTCACTCACAAGTCCATTCCTTCACTGGCATTACAGCCTACTTCTTTGGGATTCCAGTGTACACTGAAGACCAGGCAGAGATGTCCAGCCTCATGAACTGAGCAACTAAGGATGCATTCTTGGACCTTCCACTGGTAGACAGCCACTGTTCGACTAGAGGGGGTTCACAGAGGCCACGAGAGCAGCAGATCCCCAGACACTGGAGTTACTCAGAGCTATGAGTCACCATGTGAGTGCTCACGATCAAACCCAGCTCTCTGGAAGAGAGGTAACCGCTCTTAACCCTAAGCCATCGCTCCAGCCCAAAATCTAATTCTTTATGTAAGAATTAAAAAGCATCTCCATCTCACTGGTAAACCTGTTTTCCCTTTAGTAAATGGAAAATTATATGCATAATAAAGAACTGGTTTAAGGTTTTTTTTGATTTATTATCTGTTAATGCTTAATTTGCAGACATATTTTATATACCTACATTTTGAGTCACAGGAAAATTTCTCAGACAAAAACAAGAGTCATGTATGGAGGGGTCTGCATACACATTCCCACAGAAAGCAGGACTGCCGGGACATGAGTCATGAAATGGCAGAAGCCCTGCCCTACAAGAGACCTTTCAAATATAGGTGGACTGCACTTACGAGGTACATGTTCATAAAACAAAAAATTACGTAGCAATAAAAAATAATAAAGTACTAGAGAATGTGCCTGAGAAAATGTTAAGTGAGACAGACAGGGAAAAGTCTATGAATTATATGATTATATTTAAATTAATGAAATGTCGAGAATAAGCTAGCATACTTTAATGTCAAAAACAAGAACACAGCACTGAAAGAGAAGTAGTTGTCTTTGGAAAGTGGTGATGGAGGCAATGGTTTCACACCTCTGAATAGCCTGAACACATCAACTGAGCACATCTTATCATATGGGAATTATATCTCTAATAATGCTAAGGCCAAGTAGGGTAGCTTCAAGCCTATGATATGCTGACAAAAGAAGGGGCAGCTTGATCTATACTTTAAGAGTCAGCCTGATCTATATTTAAAGAACTCATTTGGAAGGACCTGACTCAAAAAATATGAACAATGGATTTTTAAAAATTTATTTATTATTATTTTCTTTATTTACATTTCAAATGCTATCCCGAAAGTTCCCTATACCCCACCCCCGCCCCTGCTCCCCTACCCACCCACTCCCACTACTTGGCCCTGGCCTTCCCTTGTGCTGGGGCTGAACAATGGATTTTTGATGACTGTGTACCGAGGTGGGTGGAGCCGCTCTCTGGGCATGCAGGAACTGGTCACATGCACAGAATCTCAAGCCATCACATCCCACATGAGCTCTAGGCATCGCCAGAGGAAGCATGCACTGTGGGGCAACGCTGCCTCTTACTGAGAAAATAAAATATGCTCTCAGCAGAAACCATACTTCCATTTTTCACTTTGTTCTTTTCTAAGACTGCAATAATATACTCAGGCGATGCTGGGCAGTGCATTACATCAGAGCTGAGTCAGACAGTCTCATGACCCCAGCATGAGGCAAGGGGCACCTCTAGTGGAATACTCCCAGAAGTTAACACTCCCCCCTTTCCTGCTCCACACTGTTCTCCAGCATCGTTGATGTTGTGTGAGGCATTCTATGTTTCCAGCTACATCAAAAGTCATGTCTCTGCTCTCAGTTCCTATACTCTTAACTCCTCTGATTATTGAGTTTGTCTTTGTTCATGCCTATTGGATTCCCAAATCAACAAAATTCTATCATCTCTTTCTGTTGGTACAGTACCTAACTCAGATTTTCATAAAAGTATGCTAACTGACTGTCTTAGTCAGGGTTTCTATTCCTGGACAAAACATCATGACCAAAAAGCAAATTGGGCAGGAAAGGGTTTATTCAGCTTACACTTCCATACTGCTGTTCATCACCAAAGGAAGTCAGGACTGGAACTCAAGCAGGACAGGAAGCAGGAGCTAATGCAGAGGCCATGGAGGGATGTTCTTTACTGGCTTGCTTCCCCTGGCTTGCTCAGCCTGCTCTCTTTTAGAACCCAAGACTACCAGCCCAGAGATGGTCCCACCCAGAAGAGGCCTCTCCCCTTGATCACTAATTGAGAAAATGCCTTACAGCTGGATTTCATGGAGGCATTTCCCCAACTGAAGCTCCTTTCTCTGTGATAACTCCAGCTTGTGTCAAGTTGACACAAAACTAGCCAGTACACTGACCAAGTGGATACCCTTGAAGACTTTACAGCAGAAACAGCTTTCTTTCACGGAGGGAAACATGTTTATGCTTGTCACTATTTCAGGCAGAATACTAAACATTCCATATAAACTACGTGTTAATCATTAGAACTGCCATTAATCAATATCCATATACCCTAAACTTACCTCAAATAAGCGTAAGTCCGCAGGAACTCTGTCCCCCACAGAGAGACAAACTGTGTCACCTGGAACCAAGTCTCGGGCAAGTGTATGCTCCAATTTTCCTTCACGCACACTGCAGCATGAAACAGAAACCATCACAGTAAGAAACCCATACTGTTTCTCTTTAAGATTACATTTAATTGCAGCGACTCTGTGTCTGTGGCTAGAAGGACCGACTGCTCAGTGGTTAGAAAGCACATGCTGCTCTTACTGAGGATCTGCACCATGGTTCCCAAGCACACACATCAGACAACTTACAGCTGCCTAGAACTTCTCCACCAGGGAATCGGACACTTCCTTCCTCCTCAGACACCTGCACTCACATACACATCAGGTAAATACCACACACACACACACACACACACTATTTTTAAAAAAACTTTATAAAGATTAATATTTTAAAAGTTAATCTTTAAAAACAAAATAAAAACACTAAGCATCATGCTTTAATCCCAGCACTGGGGAGGCAGAGGTAGGCAGATCTCTGAGTTTGAAGATTGTCTGGTCTACATAGCAAGTTTCAGTCCAACCAATGCTGTGTAGTAAGGCCTGTCTTTAAAACAAACAAACAAACAAACAAACATAAATCCTAAACTGTAATCACTTGATTAACTATGTGCTTTTATTATATGTTGGGGGAGGGGGAGGTCGGTGGAAATAGCTGATCAATGATTAGCTATTCAAACATGAGCACTGAGGCTGTCTCGAGAAGTAGTCATTATGATGCCTCATCCTGCTTAGGAGAGAGCTCGGCATACACGCACTCTTGCACATTAGTAAGTACCTAGGGGAAAGCACTTAATCACAAGCAAGACAAACTGGACTCAGTAGTACCATCAGCCACACCCCTGCCCTTCTACAGGAAGGTATCAGGCAGAAATCAGAGACTCCTCAGATGGTCCCAAAAGGACCAAAATATATGGTGGTAGAGAAGAGACTGCCTCAGAACTTGTGAGAAGTGAATGTCAACGTCTGAAACGTTTCTCTGACCTTCCCAGGTGTGTCATGGTCCATGCATGCCTGGACTCATGCACCTCATGCACATGAACATGCACACACACACAAATAAAAAAGGAAAAAGCCTGTTGAATGAAGCCATCTCAAAACATCAATTGTAGGATGTTTGCTACACTGAGCAGAGCAGATTTTTTCTTGTCATATTCAACAGTCTCTCTCTGTCTGTCTGTATGTCTGTCTGTCTCTCTCTCTCTCTCATATGTGTGTACACACACATACAGACAGACATATATATGCTTATTGTACGACAATAAGTTACAATGCTTATTGTAACTGGTCACATTCAATTTCTATTTTTTAAGTTGTAAAACTCTCTTTTAAATAAAAGGAACATACCAATGGCATTCTGGTGGCACAAGTTTACTCAATTCTTCTAGGGATTTTTCTGAACGATATTCCTATTTAGACAAAAAGTAGAATTTAATATTAACAAAAACACTTACAAAGAAATTCAAATATGTATGGTCCTTTTAGACTAAAATATTATTCTAAAATTGTTGCTTAAAATTTTCTCCCAATTCATATCTTGATTTATTTATCCTTATATTCCTAACCCATAAAAATTTCCCCCTAAATTATAGTAATCAAACAATTATGAAAATTAAATATTCCCAATTTCATATTTTAAAAGTCTAAGATTGTATAGAAGAAAATAAAAGCCAATTATTCTGTCTAAAGAGTACACTAAAAGTTAAGTGAGCCTCATTTTTAAGATAATTTTACATTTGGTATTTAGTGACCAAGAGAACCTAAATCTTAATCTGTATGCAATGTTTGCTGTGAGGACTTAAGCCCACACTATCTGCACTAGTTTGGAAAGAACAATATGGCTGAACTATTCTGACACTCACTTTTCCTGGCAACCTGAACTATAGGAAAAGGAAGCCTCTGAGAGGCCCTGGGGTGCTGTTCTGCAATCACATGACCTTCCATGCACACAACCAGCAGCTATGGCTCAGACATAGCCTCCATCTCACCACACTGCTTAGGCTATGGCTCATTAGCAGCTGTGTTTCATACAGCGCCTAAGCTACCCTCACCTCCTGTTTGTAATATGCACACTCATGTTTGGGTCTGAAGTTGAAAGGATGAGGGACAAAAGCAGAAATGAAAACGAACAGAGTCGTTAAATACCTGCCATGCTAGCACTGCCAATTCTACCCATCATCAAATGAGAATGCGAAGCTACATAAGAGCATCTCAGAACTACTCAGTCACTACCCAGACAAGAGAGACAAACATAAGCAAAATATAAAATATACAAAGTTATTAGATATTCCACTAACTACACCAACCATAGTGAAGAATTTGCAAATTTTATACAAAACTTCTGTATGGGTAGAAAATGCTGAGATTACAAGTGCAGCCTCTAGTAACTAATCAAACAGAAGCAGCCCGTCTTTACCTTTGCAACGTTACTTCAAGAAGTATTATTCATATGACAATACAGAAAAGTCAAGGATTTGAAGGGCTGGGTAGAAGGGAAAATAGTTTGAAGAATGGTTTCTAACTTGTCTGTAAAATAGTTTGTTACCATTTTAGACATATTTGAGGAAAGAGATCAAATCTACATAAAAAACATTAATTTAAAGATGAAGCTTTTCATAATTTTTTAAGCTTTTTAAAATTTCCCATCTGCTGTGCTTTGACGGTAAAATGTCCCAGAGGTGTAGCTAGCATTTGCTACTCCTGTGGGTTCTTCTTTTTCCAACTCTTTATCCCCCACCTCCAGTTTTACTCCCTTAACACAAGATAGGAGAGAAACAAGGATAAAGGGGACAGAGGGAAGGGGTCTCCCTGAGTCTAATTGATTTCTTCTTGCTTTTTCTTTGAGCACGACACTAACAAACTGCAACCAACCTCCCTGAATGCTCAACAACCAGCAAGCCCCAGCTATGGGCTCCAGCATTTATACCCTCTGAAAAGTTCCTAGAATAACAAAGGCCATACAACTGCAGAATCAACCTGCAGCTGGCAAAACCATGCCTCTGCTGGAGCATGAGGCAAATCACAGTCAGCTGCTGAAGACTGTTGGAAGCAGCCTGCATCTGATATTAAAACAAAAACACATTCTTGTAAATTCCTGTGTGTTTTGTTTGTCTTTTATTATGTGTGTGAATCCTTGGTCCACGGATGGTGATGCTGTTTTGACAGCTGTAAAATCTTTAGAAGGTGGCGCTTCATTGGAAGAAGTTGATCACTAAAGCTGACCTTGACTTACTCTAACCCATTTGCTGCCAGCTCTCAACTTGCAGACTTAAATGCAAGTGGCCACAAACTCCTGACTCCTGACTCCTGCTTCCTGCCTCCAACCACAACCTCTATAAACTCAATACTTTCTCCCTCAAGTTACTTTTTATGTCAGGTATTGCATTACAGCAGTGAAAAAGTAGCTAAGGCAGACTCAAATAAAACTACCGCTAAGATATCAGCAACAGACCCCAGCTGCATTTAAAATACACTATCACACTCCGTGGGAAGCTTCATATGGCTTTGTTAAACTCAAACTCTGTTGGGTATGTTGAGGATAGTAACTTTTTATTTTCTGAAGAGGGCAAGTTGCTAGGGTCTTTCATACAGTGGTAATAGCTATATGGAATCTCTCATACATCTGATACATTAACTAAGATCCAAGAGAGTCAGTTGCCATAAGCTAGGGTTGGGGATTATGAGAGGGTTCCAGCACAGATCACACCACTCACTTGGCTGCAGAGAGTAACTCCCTCAGATGTTGTTAGAAGATGACCCATCCTTGACCCTTCACCCTGAGCAAGAACACTGGTGGTCTACTAGAGGGGCTGAGACTGAGCTGCCTCTCTATACGCAGTGAGAACTGGAAACTCACTTTGTCAGGAACAACTTTAAGCTACCAGGGCAGTGGTAAAATATACATGATGTAAGGGTAAGTACAATTGAAGCATGGATCTCAGGACATATAGCATTATTACATTTCTCCCTACACTACATTATTCTGTCTACTAGTATTAGCAATATTCAAAGTGAGTCCTGATAATATTTAGAAGCTTCTAAAACATACATAAGTTTCAAACATTTAAATGGATATAAACATCCTTCTAAAACTAAGCCTTCATGTTTTTAATCCTACACTTGTTAACCTGACACCACGGCAGGAGTGTATTGATTCTTCTCTTCTCTGCCCCTTCCTTTCTCCTTCTCCCCGCTTCTTTGTTCAATAGTTAACATGTGGTCCATGTTGGCCTTGAACTGACAACCCTCCTGCCTCACCTGAGTGCTGAGAAAGAAGAAATCATGAGACAATCTCCAGGTTATTTAGAATAATCTTTAAGAGAGACATGGTGCTTCTTTTGCTGTTTGAATGACTATACTGAACAGGAAGTATGATCAGCTCTTCCGAGGAAAATAAGAAATTTTAGAAGGGGCATAAAGGACTACCAATAATGAAAAAAGTAACTTTTAATTAGCAAACAAGACTAATAAGGTTAGGAAATAAGCCAGTGAAAAGTACCCTGTTAACTAAGAGAACTCACTCCGTCCTCCTGGAGGTTTTCGTCAGATGGTATCTAGTAAACTGCCTTTCAATTCTACACTCACCTTTTGTTTCTTCATCTAGACTTAGCCCTAAGAGGTACCTGCCCAATTGTATAACTAGAAAAGAAAACATAATGGTGAACTATATTGCTGCGGAGTTTTTTGTTGTTTGTTCCCTCTGTCTCACTAATCAAAGCAGTGCCTCCCTGTCTCTAGTCTCCGATTGGCTAGTGCCTGACACTGTTGTAAAACAAGAATGAGAACACATACTACCATCCACGTTATTCTACATAAGCCACTTTAAATTGTCTTTAAATAATCAACTAATATACCACTTTTATCTTGGGAAAACAGATTACTCACCTGAACAAAGGCCACAGTGACGACAATTACTATTGCCTAAAAAACAGACAGTCTTTTAAATCAGACATTAGCAAAAAATAATTTCTAGCCACACAGTTTCTCTGGCTATGCAGAGCCCGGAGAATGAAACCTAGCACTAAAACCACTGAGAGAAAAAATCAATCTGCCTGGGCCTGAGGGAGAAGAATATGAGCTGAATAGCTAACCATCCTCATGACCGCTTCCAAATCTTTCTCAATCCACCCAAGTTCTCTCAAATGAAGAACTAGCTTTTTGTTTATGTGGATAACATCTGCTACAGGTGACACATTAATTACTTGTTTAATTCCTACATACTAATTGTGGAAAGAATTTAAAAATCCAATACATAGTAACACACACACATATATAAATAAAAACTGGGGGAGGGGGGTGCAGGGGGAGCCGTCATTCCCTCCCACCCCCAGTGCTGATTTGTCAACACAATGGTAGGCAAGGGCTGTCTCTACTGCTGAGCTAAATCTAGACCCCACTTTTTCTACAGAAAGCTAGAATCCAACTGATGTGTTAGGCAGAAGCAGAATATGGGAATTTTTTTAACAAACTATGAGGGAAAATAAATAAATTCTCTAACAAAAAAGGAAGGAGTTTTTGCTTTTCCAGAATAGAGACATTTTTATCTACCACACTAAAACTCAACAAAGATTACTTAAAAGTATTGTACAATGCAAAGCTGTATCAATGAGCTTTTCATAACCTGCCATATTAAAATCTATTATCTATCTTTTTTTCACTGAATCCATTGACCTATCTTTTATCTACTGAAATTTGATAATCTCAGAAACATTTGGAAAATATTGGTTCATCTAGCTATTCAACTACAAATGCTGACATGCTTACTAAATTTAAATTTGCTAAAAATCATTACTAATGTCATTAGGATTTTAAATAATGGGAAACTATCTAAGGTCATTCATGGTAGTACATAAAAATTTACAGTAACTTGAATTACTACTTCAAAGCTTATTCTTATTATCACTAACAACATCATTCTTTTAAGTATAAGGCTGGTTCACCTCACAACTGCCTTTTCTTGAGACAACTAGTGTTCTTCAATCTATACATGCTTCCCATTCACTATAGACTATTAAAAATGTTATACTCAAGGGCCAAATTTTTTCCCATTAATTATTTATTTACTCACTTTACATCCCGATTGCTGCCCCCCACTCCTCCTGGTTCTCCCCTCATACAGTCCCCCCCCCCATCCTTTCCTCTCCTTCCCCTCTGAGAGGGTGGAGGCCCTCCTGGGTATCCTAACACTCTAGCACATCAAATTTTATAAAATTAATTTTATTCCTCTGTAAAGAACATTCCAGATACACAGAAAGGGCTTCCTTCACTATGCTATCCACAATGCCCTGAGGCTTGCTCTCCCTGTCCTGGACCTCCCAAGCAGCACGGCTGACATTAGTGCTGTGCACTTCCACACCCAGCTGTTGTAATGGTTCCAAGAACAACAAAGAAAACATGATTACTGATACAGCTTAAAGTCACATCCAATTGTGCTAAAACTCAAACAATTTTATGTATCATAATTTTTGTCATTAACACAAAAAGCCTATAGTAACAAGAAAAATTCAGTAGTATTAAAATAGTTTTGACATCACAGATTTCCTGATAAGTCATAGTATTTTCAACTGAAAAGCTACAGATATTTTAATTTAACTAGAAAGTTATAAAATCGTTCCTGTCTGTGAGACTGACTGTGCATGGCTGCAATCATATCTACCTGGCAACCAGACACAACAGCACAGCTGAGCCCAGGAGGACTGTACCAGCCTGAGCCACAAAACGAGACCTCCATCTCAAACCAGAACAAAAGACCATCACCACAACTCAAAGTGGGTTTATTTCCAACATAAAAACCAAACTCAATTTATAAAAATAACCAACAGGTTAAAACTTTAAGAAATTAAAGGCTTTTCTTACCACAGTGATACTGACGGCATCGTCAAACTGGCGCATTAAAATGCTGATGACCGCGGACGCCAGGAGCAGCATGATAAGGGGATTTTTAAACTGGAAGGTAAACGCAGACAAGTCAACACTCTTCTTACATGAATAACAATTCTGCTTTATCTCAATAAAGGCTTTGTTTTTTATAAAAGAACATCACTATAAAATTACCAGAGTCCATAGGTGGTTTATTTTTAAGCAACAAAAAAAAGGAGTTATTCCTTAAAAGCTCTACATAACAGGTCCTCTTCTGAAAAAGAAAGTTAAATATCAATCTAGAAAACAAGGCACACATAAGCACAGTTCCACCTTCTTCAGTCTTCAGTTCTGCTGCCTTAGACAAGCACATGCACAAAGCCTTGCTCATTACCTGACAATGCCTTCATCGGGAAGGTTGAGAACCACTGCTCACAACTATTTGTTTAGTACACCAAACTTTCCAAGTTAAAACTAGCCACAGAATTATCCAACCTTTTTATACTAATGTAATTGCTACTAGATTTTTTTAAAGCTATAGTAAGCCTTTGCTAAAACTTAAGATAAAGGTACTTAGGAATGACTGTAATCTACTGTGAGCTTGCTATTTCCTGGGGTCATCCCCAATGGAAGCAAATGGAAATTATAATTAGGGTTTATAAGAAAGAGTATAGCTTATGCCCTGGCACTTAGGACATAATTAAACATTTAATAATTTTCCAAGCTGGCCAAGATTACCTTCAACAACAGCCTCCTGTAACTAGGAGCCTGAGCTCAGCGTCCACTAAGAAGCCACTGTCTAGTGTTGCCTGCGACAGCGCAGCATTGAGAAAATGCTGCCCTGTAAGCTACACTCACTCTCACCAGCCTTTTGCCTAAAGTCAGATGAAGAATCAGAACTAGCACTATAGAAAATCTAACTTAACATGTAAATTTTCAAAGAAAAAACATTGTAAAACAGTTATTTCCTTTCTCTGTAAGTAAATCTCAGGAGATTCACAACTATAAAGTTGATGTAAGTTATACAGCAGCAATGGAGGGGAAAGTATCTTACCTGAGAAATGTACTTCTTCCATAATGGTTCATCTTCACTGATATCAAATTCATTCCAACCATGGAAGGCTCGCCTATGACTAACTTCAGATTTGTTTAAGCCATTCTGAAGATCAGCCTATTAAATTTTACATTAAAATTCATTTAAAATGTCAGAGAGCAAACAAAGAAAATACAAAAAAATACAAAATATATGATCACATTAAAAGAAGCTTTTAAAAGTATATGTATATTTAAAAGTATATGTATATTTAAAAGTATATTAAAAGGTTATGAATAATCTGCCTGCACATATAGTTGCATTGCCTACAGAGACCAGAAGAGGGCACTCGATCTACTGAAATGGAGTTACAGATATTTTGAGCTACCAAGTGGATATTGGGAACTGAACCTGGGTCCTCTGCAAGAACCTTAACCACTGAGCCATCGCTCCAGCCTCTAATAAATCGCAGGAAGTTCCCCAGAGCTTTTGTATGGAACCCACAGTCATACTTGGACAAGATTAACTATAAAGGGACAAGGAAAAGCTTTCTGGAACAATAAAAACGTTCTATATTTTAATAGGCATGTTAGCTCGCACACAATACCAGCACTCAGGAGGCTGAGGCAAGAGAATTATCTTATACTGGAAGCCAATCTGAGAGGCACAGTGAGTTCTAAGCTACAGCATAAGATCCTGGTTAGTCACATTTGTCAAAATACTTAAACTAGTCTAGAGTTAAATCTAGTTTTATTTTGTAAATGGAGATGCCAAACTGTCTCTTTAATTCGTATTTATATCCACAGACTAGTGCCGTATCCAGCTTGGTCTTCTCTCTACCACGAATGGCAGTGAGTGAGGACTTTCCTGTCTGGTCAAGGACCTGAGCATAACTAACTTCTGAGTACTTAGCACCAACCAGGGCATCCAAAGTCACCTCTGCCAAGGCTTGTGAGACACTGCGGGAGAGGGGAAGAGAAGGACATAAGAGCCAAACCAGGACAGGGGAGCCAAGAAACACCATCTTACAGGTAGGACACAGCTGCTGTCTTATGAGCATGACATGGCAAAGGTACTCAGGAAGTCACAACGGCTCCTCCATGCTGGTAGGAGTTGCTAGAAAAGTGGTCATTGTCTTCAGTGATGCAGCCATAGCACCCCATGCAGGTCCACCTACCTAGTCCTAGCTAAACCCTGCGGGCCACAAAGAACGAAGGCCATGGAAGTGGGATGGGGACTCAGGAGGAAGGCCAGGGCTGGGGAGGAAGAGCGCAGAGGACCAGTGTAGCCTGAATACATTATACCCATGTATAGAATTATCAAAGTACGCTGGTATTTTATATAAATTTTATCTCCGTGAGCAACAAAGTCGTTTTTCTTTTTCTATGGAGAAAAAGATTAATAAAGTAGGTTGTAATTCATATTTTAATTAGTTTTAAATTATTTTTTTTTCTAAAGTTAGTGTCTCAAAAAGAATATTCAATGAGCTACAAATTCCCTTCCTGTTCTCCGAGTTTATTGAACCTGAGACTGAGGGTTTTTTTGGGTTTTTTTTTGTTTTTTTTTTTTTTTGCCTTGCTCCTAGATTATGTTATTATAGCAGAATAATAAAGTTAACATGAACTTGTTCTTAGGACATGGCAATATCATCTAAGTCCTTCAGGTGCTATCATGGTTTTAAGTCATAAAAAAAAAAAAAAAATGAAATTACAACATCCCAGAAATGGCTAATTTCACTGGCCAGCAAGTTGGTAAGAGTTTAGTAATCAAGATTTCTAAACCTAAAGATATAAGCTTTCTAAACTTAAATGTAATTAAAATAAGTGGTTTTAAAACTAATTATATAGTACAAATTTCTCAGAAATGGATACCAATGTTTTTGAAGCAACAATTAAAATGGTTGAAAATTAAAAATACTCTTTTCTTTATGTTTGACTAGACTATACATTTTTTTTTTTTGGTTTTTTTCTTTTTAAAACTAGAAAGAGAATAAAATTACCTAATTGCTACTTATTTACAACCCTGAACTTGTACTTAGCTTTGACTTTACCTCAGGAAAAAAATCTATTTAAATTAAAAAAGAAATCCTAACACCACTTATATTCCTAATTAAATGAATTACTTTCCTAACCCAAGTGATGCACAGAGCACACAGATGCTGACCACACAGCTCATCTTGGCCCGGCTAGCATACACAGCTGTTCACATGTATTTAAATGCTCTGACCGCATTTCCTGTCATGTCATCAAGCTTAACTGGGGGGCTATCAAGCTGGACAGCACAGAGCAGTGTGCCTACCATTGAAGAGGACATAACGGGCCAGCACGGACTTACCCTCCCACCCCACCCCTCACCCCCGACCACTTACCTGGAGGAGGCCTGCAACCTCACTGACTGCTAACTCACTTGCTCTCTTTGATGTCAGTACAGGGATCATTGTCTCATTTTCAACATTAGGGATCTTTTGAAATCGTGCAACCTAAGAACAAAACAAAGAAACTTACTTGAATATACTAATAGAATGGAGTCTAGAATGAAAATCTAAAATAATCACAGCAATTTCTTTTCCACTTAAGGAAGTATATTAAGATCAATTGTGAGTATCTAAGACAACTCAATACTGACATTTTTCTTGAAAGCAAATTTCAAACCCTTGGACACCTGTTAACACCAGGTTTAATACAAACTCTTCACATCACGTAATGTAAAGACGCTATTTCTCTCATTTCTCCAGCAACATAAGACTCAAAACAGATGCTTTTCTCTCAGCTCCTGATGAATAAGCACAATCATAATCCTATAAAGTCATTATGCTAATTCCAGAAGAGCTCTAAGCTCTCTCCACTTAGCTGTTCCCCTGTTCACTTCTCTTTTCCAGAAACCTGGCTACACTTCCAAACATCTCAACCGCAAACAAGTCTAAAAGGTAATTCTCACACCAGGAGTAAACGGAGAAGCTCAAGAGACCAGCCAAGCAGAGGTGAGATGGTGGGTTAGTTGGTGGGTTCAGAACATGCAGAGGAAGTCACAGAAATGGTAGCAATGATGATAGTCATTTCATTCGGTTTTATAAACATGTATCAATAGTGCTCATCACAATTCTAGCAACAAAATCCAATTCAGATGTCTTCGGTGCTGAGATTCCTTACAGACACAGATCTGCAACTACAGGCTCTTCACTACTCAAACTGAGAACTTATGCCAACTGTCCAAGCCACCTGGTGAAATAATACTGAAACTAAAACATTCCTGCTCCTGCTAAGACATGGGTTTCTGAGCTGAAATTATCAATATTTTCAGGACAAAATAATTTCCTAAGAGGTTTAAGTAACTATTCTTTAAAACAACAAATAATAATTAATTCACAATTCTATTACTACTAGTGTCTATACACTGTAACTACTCTATATGTATAAAAATTCTTCTGATTTAGTACAAACAAAACCAAAACAGCGGCGGGGGGGGGGGATATTCCATCAGCATGATCATGTTTCGGGAGCAGAAAGAATATGTATTTCCTAATGTCAGTTATTAGAAAGGCATTACTGAGTCTTTACATAGTATAAACAGTAATGATATGTCACATTTCTAATAAAGAATGTTAGTGACTCACTTCTGAGGAAATCTTAGGTCACTACTGTGCAAAGCCTTGACATTATTTTGTAGCATAATATTTTCATATAACTTAGAAATTTAAAGAGACAAATTTGAGAATTTCTTAGAACCACTGAAATGTCCTGCTTTCAAATTCACTAAACAAACTTAACACAGAAGCCTTTACATCTCAAGTATGTCAATACAGAATTTGCTTATCAAAACAGGTTAGACTTAAAATGATGTTTCAGTTAGCATATATTTTTTAATCAACTAACTGGAAGAACAGTTCAGTATTAGACTGTATGCTGATACTTAACATGCTTAAGACTCTGGGTTAAGTCCCCAGCATAAAAACAAAGGTATTGAAAATTTATAATGCTGGCACTCAATACACAGTATAAGAGCCTTATTCAAAATTTTCAAGTACTCTTTTGGCAAATGGTGCATATAAAGGGTCTACATTTGAGCACACTTTATATAAAACCCTTCAAGGGCATTCCATTGGCCCCAAAGAGCTGAAACCCAAAAGAACTAAGACTTCAAATGATAAAGGCTAAGACAGAAGGAGTGTGATACACATCAAGGGCTGCTTCGAGGTCCTCTCCAAGGGTAACCACATCTCCTGTCTCAAGTACATTCTCAAGTGGAGGGAGAGAGCAAGGCAGCCAAGCCCTGCCCAGAATGCTGGATGGAGCTCACTGTCATTACTCAGTGAGTCCTAGTGAGGCACAAGCTTCTCTGGAAACGAGACCATCAGCCACATGGCATGTGGGGCCTCCATGAACGAATGGAGACTGCCCATTGGAGGGAACTGTCTCTAGAAGCCTGCTAACCCTACTGCTGAACACCATTAAGAAGAGAACATAAATCAGATGCTAGCCCCAAATAGGAAGCATTTGAGGTACTTTCCTGAGGAAAGACAGCAGCAGCACCTCTGACGCCCATGAAGAGGCGTCATCCTGAGAGGCGGGGATGCTGACTAGAACTGAGAGAGCTTTTTTTTTTTTTTTACAACAATATAGCATGGAGCGGGAAACTATGTGCCTCAGATAATACCAAGCTTATTAAATTTCAGGTATAGTCACAGTAATTTCTACTTAGGTCCCATCTTCCTTCCCTAAGAAAATGCTTCCCCTGTTTAAAAGGGTTTCAAAAATAAATCTTAAAGGCAACAGTCTTACAACCTGCAATCTGCTGTGATACACGCTCACCCCATCTATTTCCAAGCAGGGTTACTTTTCACACGCACTCTAGGACCCCAGGTACAAAGGGAGAACTGCTAACCCTTCTGTGGGGCTCAAGAATAAGGGCCATGGCGGGACAATCTGACTGGAAAGGGAGTAGACCTGAGGTTCTGGAGAAATCTGTATACATGTGTGGCTTGATACCCACCATACCCACCTGTTCAGTGGTTTCAGTCTCTATTTCACTGACACAAGAAATACCCAGGAGTCAGACGGAGGGACAAGTGCATCCCGGTATTTACTAGGTTGTACATGATAAGAAACTTGGAAAGGACAGTAAGATATAGAGAAATAAAATATATTTGGGTGAGAGGTTAAGTAGCCTGCAAGTTGTTAGTAGTGGGAACTGGAAATCCAAGGGAGATGAGGGGGCCACAGCTGTGTTAGCCTTTCTACAGCTGATAGAATAATCAGAATTACTGTTTCCATTAAACTGTAGAAAGATAGAATGTTGCAGACACAGGCCCAAGTTATCTTATTAGCCATCTTAATACCTATTTATCGTCCACCTCTATTTCTGATTTAACATCTTATGACTACCAAGGAAATGTTTAGAATGAACTAACAAGGCAGTCATGTTCACCAACCCAAAGGCTAGGACTCTCATCAAACAGGACTAACAAGACAGACTAATGAGGTAGGCAAGAGATGGTAAATACAAATTAAGACCACAATGAGATACCACTCTGAAACACCAGAATCCACTAGAATAGTTAAGGTCAGGAGAAAAACACAGTGCTGGTGAAACCAGAGAGGTGTGCAACACTCACTCTCTTGTGTAGCTGCTACAGGAACAGTTCAACAGCTGCTGCATACTATTCTTATGTTATTAAGCAAGAATTGGGTCTTTCTTAGTTAAATGAAAAGTTATTTCATCTTTTAAAGTCTAAATGATTTTGTTAGGGATTTAATTTTGAGAAATACAAAATATAAAAAGATCAAGTTCATCTTAAGAGATTCTGTGGCTGCCAGATCTTGTTTATAAAGAAGTCCACATGACCATGGCCTCCACTGTCAGACATGCTTATCTCCTAGTTGATCTTAAGCAGCCTGAAGGCTGAAGGACAGAGCCATCCTCTAGTGGTAGGACCTGCTTTGCAACTGAAGCTCTGGTTGTAATCTTCAGTGGGGGTAAGGAAAGGACCTAAGCTATAATGTACCTTCAATTCCCTCCTTCAGAGCCTCCCATTTTAAAACTACTACACTGTGGACCACCAACTCATGCAACAAACTAGCCTTTCACACACAAGACCCCACAGGCACAACCACTCCCCCATGATCTCTATCCTACCCCATGATCTCTATCCTACAAAGGCCAATTAACTCAAAAGTCAAGCAACACCAAAAGACAAACACACAGAGAACATAGACTGCAGAACTTTCAAATATTTAGAGTGTATAAATAATTTAACTGTTGGTCTTTATTCATCAGATGCCTCCATAGCTCCACTGAAGACAGATTTTATTTTACAGAGAGGCCAGGATTTAATTTCTATTTTTTATAGTGAGCACTACTACACACCGGTTTCTAATGTGACACATACTCAAATTGCACAGAAGCTGCTATGGACTGATCTGAGCCAAGTCACAATGAAGTCCCAACCCCTTAAAAAGTGATGGAATTCAGAAAGCCTCTTTAGGAAGTTAAGTAGGTTCTGATAATAATGCAAGATAGGTTAACTGCCTAACAAAGACAGACAAGGAACACTTCTTCTCCCTTAGCCACCATGTAAGGAGTTGAGCAGGAGAACTCTCTCCTGGAACTACAGCACACAGCTGTAGTTGTGTGACCTGGCTCCTCACACCCTACAGAAATGAATGTCTGTTATTTAAGCATATGAGGTATACAGTATTCTATTAAAACAGGGATAGGCTAAAAATCCATGGGTCTTTTTATGTTTTTTTATAAACATAAATATCAGCTACCACCTCCAGAGAGCATAAATCACTAGGTCTGGGGGGTAGCCCAAACATTCTTATTCTTTAAAACTCCCCACGTTCAGTCTAACACGCAGCTAAAGTTCACAACCACTGACTTGAATGTGAAGAAGGCTCAGTATAGACAGAAAAGAAACTTTTAAAAGAGCCCAAGTGAAAGCAGGTCCAAACAGGACTGAAGTTCCCTGTGATCTGGGAACCACAGAGACATAATTTTAAGTGACTGTTTTACTCACTGGAGATGTAGCTAATGGTAGGAAGCCCAGGCTCAACCTCTAGAGTAACATGCTGATCCGTTTTGTAATCCTAGCACTCCTGAGATGGAGTAAGAAGCCATTGTTAACTACATAGAAATTACATATAAAATTTAAAAAACTTCTTGTAGATTAAAGCCAAAAGCGAAGGACACTAAATAATCTAGAACAGCATAATCCAGATAGAATGTGTACTTTTCATACCCAGACTAAGCAATATATCCAGAAAGAGCCACACATTATCATTAATAGTGAAATTTTGATCCCCAAAATATCCAAACAACTCCCAAGCCCCACCCACACAAATGTCTTCCACTCATGTTCTGGCTTAGGAGGCAGCCAGTATTTTCCTATCATTGTGTAGGCCCACTCATGCCCATCCTGTACCACATTCTATGGTGTAGCAAGCAGCAAACCAAACAGCTTCAGCACTTAGGATGGGACAAGACAGCAGCTCCTCCAACTGCAAATACAGGGGCTCTGCTTTCAACATAAAGCTAAACTCAAGCAAGCAGTTATGGCTTTGAAAGAAGAAATGGGAATGCTTTATAGCTCATGGTCCTCACAGCTTACTAGTAAGCAACAGCAGGCCTTATAAAGCATGAGTGATTTACTGAGTCCTCAGCACTTCTGAACTAGCAGGTGTGAGTGAGAAGATGCATTTCCAACGAGATGATACTGTAGTGATGCTTCTGGACCAGGGACTACACCTGAGAACCACCACCACAGTCACGGTCAGACCTGATCAACTTCAATTCAGAACTGCAAGTCTATGTCTTCCCAGCTGTGGGACCAAGAACACCTTGTTTATCTTCTAAGTTCCTTTCCCTCTGAGGAAAGGATTTTGATTTCAACAAGAAAGAGTAAGATACAAACAACACAGTGCTTATCAAAGTATATGACAAGCATTCAGAGCCTACAGAACACTAATATGTATGTCTCATTGCATTCTAGATCTTCACAAGTGTCTAAGGATGTTTTTGAAATCTTGGTATCTTTTGAAAATGTCTTAGTAACAACAAAACTAGTAATAGAAAAAAAAATCAGTAGGCTTTTTTGTCTAAACAGGAAATTATGTAGCAAACAGAAAGGGAATGGACCCTGAATGTTACCCCCAACCTTTAAAATGATCTTCCACTCAAAGCACAAAAGAAACTGATCTGAAAAGTAACCTTCTATCATCTGTGATCAGATCTTATCTACAAAGAACCGGGAAAGCTATGAATTCCACTGAAAGTGCTAAAACTGAGGCTTGTATACACCAGAAGCTATTTTACTGGCAAATGAAGCTGTGCACACAGAAGTCAAGTCTCTTCTGATGAGGTTCTTCAAGGATTACACCCTAGCAAAGGACTAACGGAGGCCAGCAAGCATCTCAGAATGGCCTGGCCCCTTAGATTAGGATCTGTTCAGCTCTACCAATGAGGAAATGCTCACACAGCAAGGCTAAGGAAATGTGAACATACTCTTATGAAATAATGCACAGGCGAAAGAGGCTGAAAGGCCACTTCTGTCTAGAGACACGCAGATACCAAAATATACAGGAACATCCACAAATGCTTCTGTAATATTCAAGCTGACAGATGGCCTGCCAACTGTACTTGCCAAAATTACCAACATAAAAATTTTGTCTTACAGTCTAAAGGGCAGGACAAAATGTGTTGATTCTCAAACTAGATTTAGATTAATACTTCTTAACCTCATTGTACATTAGAGAAATCAGGAGGGGTTGTTATTTTCATTTCTATGGTCAGAAACCCAGACAAACTGGATTAGAATCCATATGCCCTCCTGAAGATGAGTGGGTTCCAGAGATGAGCGCTTCTTTATTCTCTCCAATTTACAAGTACAGGAGCTAGAGGAACAACGAAACTTCCCAAAGAATGAGTTCAGCAAAGCACAGGCTGTGGGAAACTCGACCGAATAATAAACATATTCTTCAACAAACAAACTGCAGAAAAAGAAAGGGAAACAGTCTCAAACGACAAGAAGGGGCTGCTACTTGGGTCACTGGTTCAGATAATGCACCTGTGAAGGAACAGTGTGCCCTTCGCAGTAACAACATACCAAAAAGCACAGGTGCTTTCTACGGAATAAACTTTGCCCCTTTGTCCCTCCAAACTTCCTGTTGAAACCTTAATTTCCAGTGTGACTGTTGACTGTATTTCAATGTCACTGAATTAGAAATGGGGTCATTTCAGAGGTAATGGTGGCTCTACAAAAAGAAGAGGCAGAGGATGGACACATAGAAGACAAATCCATGGCACACAGCAAGAAGGGGCTGTCTTTGACAAAGAGAGGCCTCTCCAGAAACCCGTGCTGTAACCATAGAACTCTGGACTCCTAACCTTGCACCTGTAGAAAGTAATTTTTATTTAAAGTGCACAGCAGCTCTGGCATATTATAATGTGACTGTCCTGAGAATAGTGGTGTGAATTTTGATAACTTTACTAAAATGGTTACCTATGAGGTTCGATGTTTTGGCTATCAAGTTACTGTTTGAGGATTTATAATTAATACATTTTACTTAGTTACTTTGAAACCATGTAAAAATATCAGGTATTTTATCATACTTTCCTCAATAGATACTTCTTTCCAGTAGTACTGTTATCAAATTGTTCTGTCTACATAAATTACTGAACTCCTCGGGTTCTTTTTTATTTCTGTGTGAGCTTTACATCCCTATACCCACATTTTATGTTATGGACCTCCTATGAGTCTATGAATTATAATATATCATACAATCATTCTGTTACTTATGGTGTCCCAGGTGTGGCACACAGGGAGCACTGAATAGGCAGGCTGGCTTATAAGTCCTTCTGACCTGTGCTCACCAACTTTTGAGCATTTCCTTATTTTCTAGCGTAAGATACTCCAAGATTACCTTTGTATTTTCTTAGCCATGACACTAGAATTAACCATTTCTCAAGCAAGCTTTGGTTTCTTTTATTGAAAGTAATCTTCAGAAGTAGGTTCTAGGGGACTGCAGCAGAGACTTAAGGAATATATTCACACACACACACCATCTTGGTTAATCTTGAATACATGAAAATGTAATTTAATTCTGTCAAAACTAAAACCAGGTAAAAACGGAAGAGTTGTGCCTGGTCTCCATTCTTCTCTCTCTCACTCTACAACCAATCTGTTTCTAACACATCCTATCCTGCCTCTGTCTCCTTCTGCACAGATAAGGTACATGGTTTCTTATTTCCTCTTTGATTTAAGGTAACACCAAATGCAGGTACCTTCTTTTTACTTTAACAATATATACCCACTATCACTCAGCTATTCAGAAAGCGCCCTATTCTTACTGCTGTGAGTCTGTAAATAACCAGAGGTTTTCAACAGCTGCAAACAATGAACCATAAAACATGTGTTTCATGTTGGAGGTATGGCCTAAGAAAATGTCCTGAACAGAAGACCAAAGGCAAAGACAAAGGCAAATCCCATCTGTGGCGTCTGTTGAGTAGTAAATGGACTCTGCATGGGCTGCACACATACCAGCACATGGGCGGGGACAGGGGACACTATGGTATGTAATCAGTTCTCTCCTCCTGACAGCTCACTGAGGTGGCTGCTAGAGCAGCAGTGAGAGCTAAGACAAGGCATCTCAGGGTTCTGATTCGCATTTCTCTGAGTAAATCTGAATTATATCTCTTACATATAGAGCTGGGTTTAGTATTTTACAGGAATTATCTTTTATGTACTTTTGAACATTTATCAGGTTTTCAATTGTTAGAGCTCTTTACATAACAGATATCTTAGCCTTTATCTGTTATCTAGTGCAGACATTTTCTCCTGACAGCTCTACTACCTTTTTTACAATATAGAATTTCCAGTTTTATATAATAAAATTTAGCAATCCTCCCTTATACAAGCTCCACATTTTGAGTCATTCTTAAGAATGGCTGTATTTTAAGGAAGAACTGTAATACCTAATTCTATTAACTTGATGGTACTCAATAATGAAGCATAATTTTATTAACCTCATGGTATTCAGTACTTAAGCACATGATGACAAAATTGCACAATGTTCCACTTATATCCAGAGTTCTAGACCAGCCTGGCCAACAGAATATAACACCTTGTGTCAAAAACAAACAAACACAAGGCTGAACAGACTTGTGCCAGTAATTCTGCTTGTAAGGGCACAGCCTGTTTAAAGGACCCAGACCCTTAGGTTCAGGTCACCATTTCTCTAACAGCCAAACCTAGAAATACCCTGTCTGCCCAAAGGTGAGTGAAGAGGTAAGGTGCTATATGATAGTTTGCCATTCGTAAAACAGAAGTTTTGACACATAACATAATATGGACTTAGAAAGCATACTAGGTGAACTGAAATAAGACAGACACAAAGAAAACATATAATTATGCTTCTGTTAACTAGGAAATACAATAGTAGTAACCGGGGCACTGTGAGTTAAGTTTCTCTTTAGAATGATAAAAAGTTAGCCACATAATACAATTTCTCTCTCTCATTCATTCCAGCTTATCTGCTAATTCTTACTTGCCAAAATGTTAAGCACTTTCTTCAAATTAAAAAGAAAAAAAGGTAAAAATCAGTAAATACTGTTACTGCTAAAATCCTACCCACCTTCCTTTCTACACACCCAGTCCACTACACAAGCCAATGTATAGTGGTAACCCTGTTTTCTAAAGCATTCAGTCTCTTTAACGCTAGAGTTGTTAATATTGGCAATTTTACTACGGTGATATATAGAACTACTCTTTGTTTTCTTTAACAAATACTATATATTTCTTACCCCATTATGAAATACAGTAGACAAAAAACAATCACTGACCTGTTATAAAATTTAGCTCATTTGTTGTGATACCTTTAAATGTAACAAAAATTTGCATTTTTTTACCCTTCAATGAAAGTTCTTCCTAGTATATTTTAAAATTAAGTTTGAACATTTGTCTTCAACAATGCAATAGGAAATCAATTACAAACATGCTCCTGCCAGAGGTCTTCCATCTAATACCAAAATGGATGTAGGAAGTGTAGTACTAAGAGGGAAGTTGCTGGCTATAAATATCTACATTAAA
>NC_034599.1:98661494-98662820 GCF_900095145.1 Mus pahari
GTGTGTGTGTGTGTGTGTGTGTGTGTGTGTGTGTGTGTGTGTGTGTGTATGTGTGTGTGTGTGTGTATTCAAGGTCATCTCTAACTATACAGAAAAAAAAAAAAATCAAGGCTAGCCTGGGTAATAGAGAACAAGAAAATAAGAACAAGAACTAAGACAAGGAGAAGAGGGAGGAGAAGAGGGAGGGGAAGAGGGAGGGAGAAAAAGGGAGTGGAAAGGAAGGAAAACAAAGAATAGAAGAGGAAGGCAGGAAGGAAAGAGAGCCCAAAGTTAGGCACAAGGATTAGAACAGAAGCAAAAGTAACAATAAGTAGGATGGACTAAGAGCTGGCTTCTTGAAAAGATAAAATTGAGACCCCTTTATTAGACTAACAGAAAAAAAGGAAAAAAAAAAAAAACATTCTAACCCTGAATACACAAATACCACAACTCATAGAGCACTACTATCAGTAACTGTCCACTAATAACTGAATAACTCAGAACAAATGAATAAATTAAAACAGACCAGAACCCAGAAATAAGTCTATGCATATACTATAAATGGATTTTCAACAAGGATTCCAAAATCATACCGTAGGAAGGGTGACAGGAAATCAGCAGTGCAAAAGAATAAATCCATTCCTCATCTTTCAACATATCAGTATTACAGAAATGGAATCCTAACCTAAACTTACGATCTGAAACTGTACAACTCAGTACACTATGTGTGTATCCTGTTTAATACATATGACAACTCAGATATAATCAGTACTTATCCAAGATGACACCAGCACAGACTTCATTATGGAAATAAAACAAAGGAGCTTATCCGGTACCAATGCGCAGAAACAAAATGCCTCCACTCCCTCTTTGAAAAAATAAATTCCTACTTATTACAGACAAATGTAAAATCCAACTACTAAGTCCCAGATGGTAAGGCTCTAGAATAGTAATTCAGAGAAACATGAAGGTAAGCTGCCTTACCCACAACTTAAAGGCTATGAAAGTCTCTCCTCAGTATGACCTCAGTGCTAAAAAGGCAAACACCAACCCTTCGTTGTGTTACAAAAAGAAGACAGCTTTTCCAGCATGGAGTAACAAGCTCTGAACACATAATGATCTAAGAACGCCTTAAGGAGTCTGTGTGCTCTGTAGGACATTACTGTGGCCTACCTGAAAACATTCATACCATAGTAATAATTCTGGAAATAATTTAAAGAAGAGGTGAAGGGAAACAAACTTTTCAAAAGAATATTAGTGGGAAGAAGTATGGTCTGAAAAAGACTCTTAACTGAGAGCAGTGTCCAACCATTACCCGGATTTCTTTTTCTTTTTCTTTTTTTTTTT
>NC_034599.1:98667055-98728182 GCF_900095145.1 Mus pahari
ACTTTTTAGGGTCACTTATGTATACCATCATATCATCTGCAAATAATGATAATTTGACTTCTTCCTTACCAATTTGTATCCCCTTGATCTCCTTTTGTTATCGGATTGCTCTGGCTAGGACTTCAAGTACTATATTGAATAGGTAGGGAGAAAGTGGGCAGCCTTGCCTAGTCCCAGATTTTAGTGATTACCCGGATTTCAATAAAGATTGCATAAAAAAAGAACATGGCAGAAGTAGTCAAATACTTCAGGACGGAAAGCATGGCGTGTGTCTAAGAGCAGAATGAATACAACCAACTCCAACAGTTGCCAGAAACGTCTTAAGAGAGCACTGGAACCATTTCATATGGGATAGGAAGTTGGCCCCTTCTGATCCTGATACTTCAAGGACGAATTGCCAAGTGCAGGGGATTTTACAGCCACTGTAAGGTGCACACACACGTTTCCAGCACTGAGTGTGTAGGCTCTCTGAGGAGATGCTATGAAATGTTTCCCTCCATACTGAGCCCTAACTTCCAAAGCATGGCCTCCATGGGGCTCACATTCAGGTTAGTTCTGAAATGTTCTTCAGCAGTGTCAGGACAGCTATTGCTCAGTGACAGAGCACTTGCTCAGCATTCACAAAGCTCTGGACTGCTGCCCCAGCACACAGAAACAAAACCCTAGCATAACCACAGCTAGTAAGTAATAGTTTCTCCCATGTTTATAGTACTTAACAATGAAATTAAAGGTTCTAAATGCTACCAAAGAGTTGTACTTAAATGTCCATTATAATCCATTGCAGTAGAACAAACAAATAACAACAACAAAAATGTATTTATCTCTGGATACCAGCAGGGATTGAACACAGGGAAAAAAATTCTTATTCCAAAAGTACAGTATAATATTATTTTAATTATGTTTTTTATAAAAAATAAAAATTGCACATTAAAAAAGGGAGAGGGGGAATGTTTGAGACAAAATGTAAAAAAAGGGTTGAGATAAATGTGGTGGTAGTTTATATTTCAATCCTCGTATGCCCAGAGGTAAGCTGTCCAGCCACACAGTCTCACCACCTTCTGTGTAGACATGCTTAAATACTTTTGGTTTCTTTTTTAGCATTATTACAAACAGAACCAAACAACTACAATTACTTCTTTTTAACTCAGTTCATCTTGGACCCTGCCACCGATTCTGCTGCAGCAGACCTCCCAGGCCAGTGCTCCACTGTGCAAGTCTAAGTGCACTCTCAGAAGAGACAATATTGATGTGTTTATTATTCTGGTAGTTACTGCTACAAACCTCTAAAGAACTGTGTCAGGACTCTCACAATGTTCAGGAGCTTGTACTCTGCTTGGCACCTGGCCAGGGCCTGGCATCTCCAGAATTCTAACTGCTACACATCAGATGAGGTTGAAAGCATTATTAACATGGAGGTTTGGTTTTCTGCTTTTGGTGGGAAGGGGTTCAGACAGGGTCTTGCTACATCTGCTCAGGCTGACACGGCACACATGTGCCAGTGCCCAGTTGGTCCTGGTTCTGAGCTCACTTCTTCACCACTGGCACTGCAGAGCCTGCCACTCTTCCTGTGGCCACCCACCGTCTCTCCCTGAGAAGTACATCCAGTGCCTTTTGCCCTTTTTCTCCACAAGTTACTATTTCTTGTAGATTAAAGAAGTGTTCTGAGGAATGTGCCCTCTCTCACTCTTTCCAGTATGTATATAATTGATTTTGAGATTTCATATCATGGTTTGCTTCTTTTTTTTTTTTAAGTATTTCCCATTCCAGCTTCCCATTTCCTACCTAAGGTCATGTAGCCATCCTTATAATCCCAACTGAATAATTCATCTTTTCTCCAAGTTATTCTTTGTGGAAGCAAGCAAAGAGAAATAAAACAGATTGAATTAAAGATCGTACTCAGCCTCTTTATACATTTACCTATAATAAGATCATATCCTAAAGTAAATAGCCCAAAGGCCCTCATCTGTGGGGCTGGAGAAATGACTCAACAGTTTAGAGCATTTGCTACTCTTGCAGAGGGCCTCAGCTTGATTCTCAACACTTACATCAGGAGACTCACAACTGTCTGTAACTCCAGCTCAAGGGGATCTGACACCCTCTTCTGGCCTCCTAGGAATCCAGGCATGTGTGTGGTACACAGGTATCAACATAGGCACTCATACATACACATAAAACAAAAATAAACAAGAGCCCTCTTTTAAAGCCATAGTTTTTTGTTTTTTACATATGTAAGAATACCTGCTCAGTAAAGAAAGAACAAGTCACTGTAATACCTATAAAAATTTCAAGTACCTCATTCACAGAAACAGACATGCAGATTCCAAAACCACAGAGAAATGCAAGGGATCCAAAGCAAAACAAGCAGTTTGGGAAAAGCTGGCCTCATATTTCAGCTTCAGAATTACTACAAAGCCATAGGGCAGCCATCACACAGTGTAGTGACTACAGCATCAGCCAGACACAGACAACGGAACAGAGCCACGAGCCAGGAGAGAAACCTCACTTATGGAAAACCAAGGGCGCAAAGACAACTCAGCGAAGACAGTCTCCTAAAAGGATGGCATTGGACAGAAGCATTCCCTGCAAAACAGTACAGCTGGATTTTATCTCAAAATTGATCAAGTGAAAAAGCTAAACTAAAATGCCTAGAATAAAACATAAATCAGTTAATCATCCTGATCTACAATCAAAGCAAACAAAACCATAAGTAATCACAATTTTAAAGCTTATGTTAAACAGTAGGAAAACTACAACATCAAAAAATAAGAATGAAAGTCCAAAGAACAGGGGAAATACTTGAAAACCTTATTTCCGATAAAGGCCTAATAAATAACTGTGCAATTGACTCTTACATAAGTATCGGTAAAGGATATATTTCTATTCAATATCTAGGATGGATGGAGATGGAGACAGAGATAGATAGAGATGGGAGACAGAGGGAGGGAGGGAAGGAGGGAGGGAGGAAGGGAGGGATAGATCAACTCTTAGCTAAAAAATAAAAAGCAAATGAGCAAATTATAAAGCGGTAATAGACGTGAACTTCTGCAGATACACAATGGCCACAAGCCCATGAGAAAGCCCTGGACATCACCAGTCACTGGGGAATACACACCACACGTGCAACCACTTCATACTCCTGAGGTGGCGACTCACAAACAGAAGAGTAAAGTGTAGGAGAGGATGACAAGAACAATTTTGACACCTGCACTGATCACAGACTGCTGCAGCTCCTCAGTTAAACACAGTATCGCCATATGGCTCAGCACCACACTCCTACACATAGATCCAAAGAATGGAAGCCATACACTCATGCAGAAATCTATACATGAACACTCACAGCAGTATTATTTATAACTGCCCATCAATAGAAACAGTTCAATGTCCATCAAATGGTCAATTAGCAAATGTGATATAACCATACCTTAGAATATTATTCAGCCATGAATAGGAATTAAGTACTAATACATAGCAAAGCATAAATAAACTGAAAGAAGCCAAACATAAAAAGTCTCATTGCTCAATTACATTTATACAAAATGCCCAGAATAGGAAAATCCAAACACAGAAACTAGATTAGTGGTTGCTAGGAGCTGGGGAAGGGAAGAATAGGAAGTGAATGCTAATAAGGTAGAGATTTCTTTGGGGAAGTAGCATAAGAGCTCTGCAATCAGACTACACATGACACTGCGAATGTGCACACTGAGCTACACTTCAAAACAGGATTTTATGGCGTGTGGATTTTTTTTTTTTTAAGTAAAGGTCAAGGTTTATAAAACAAACCATCATTTACTACAGCAACAGAGAATAAGCATTTAGCTGGGTGACTCTAGGTCTAAAACAAGGCATCCAGAGCAAAGCAGATTCATTTGGGGAAGCCACAGCCACACTGACAGTCCCAGAACTCTAGCTGGTGCCAATTCCCCAGTGTGGAGGGGAGACAGGACTGAGAGGTGTAACCAGGGAACCAAGCCAGCCAGCCCAGGGGAATGACTGCCACAGCACAGCTGCTTGCCCTCCAATTACAGCCAGGCACAGCAATGCAGCCCTGCCCACCCAACTGTAAGCAAATGCAGCCCTCTGGTGAGCAGCTCTCTACAGCAAAGTAGGAGAGATATCCTACTCCAAATAAATAGAAAAGAGATACGGTCACTATTCACTTCAAACAGATTAAAATCATTGAAAATCAAACAGGATGTGGGAGGGGCTAGAAGAGTACAAATGGTAAGAAGCTGAGCCTAATCTGCACTGCACATGAGAACCCAAGTAGGCGGGGATGAGAACAAGCCAAGGGTCTCTGGAAAGGAGGAATACCTACATACAGTAAAGCTAATGAAAAGTACTGTGTTCTACTCTAAACTTTATTTCCTGAACCAGAGAGATAGCTCAACAGATAAACAACACTTGCCACACAAGCCTGGTGACCTGAGTTCCATTCCCAGAACCCACATGAATGTAGACAGAGAACAGACCCCACACATTTGTCA
Organism: Mus pahari; assembly: GCF_900095145.1. Classification (NCBI taxonomy): domain Eukaryota; kingdom Metazoa; phylum Chordata; class Mammalia; order Rodentia; family Muridae; genus Mus; species Mus pahari. Next base: position 98,671,540 of record NC_034599.1, read on the forward strand.
TCAAATTTCCACATGTGTAACATGGCATGCTCAAGCAAACGTTTGCATCATTCATACACACTAGCAGCATGTTACATGTGTTTCTGGGAGGGAATTGTTATGAACAAGTCAACTGCTAGGGGTGAGAATGCTGCAGACAGACATAAGAAGGAAGGTGTGAGGCAGAGGAAGCCTGTGTCATTGATATGGCACCAGTCAACTCCAGACTCCTTGGACCCGACACACATATCTCTGATAAGCCTCAGATGTATAGCAAAGCCTGCCTTGGTCCCAGTGCAAATGTTTACAATGTATGCAAACTCTAACCACCATTACTTCCTCCTCCCAGGTGTTTCTATCCTCAGACTACAGCACAACCCCTTGGTGCTCTATGCATGATTGACACTGAGGCTGAGGGTTGCTGTGAATTTGGAGAGGCTTCTTAAGAGCACACACAGCCCTCCTGACGCCAGATTTTCTGTACATGTGTCTCTATGTCTGTCCTGTCCACATTCCTTCATTGCCCCTATTCAGGGTTCAGGACCAGGAGCAAGCAGCAGAGAATATAGTAGAAAAGAGACTTTAACAAGTTATTAGACTAGAATGAAACAAGCTGGAACCATCATCAGTGTCCACTTACAGAAATAAAAACATGTAGATGTGCAGGTTACTGTACATGACCTGCTAACTCAATTCCACAAGACCACAGGAGCACTGAGCTCACCTACTACTCACACGCTGGTCTCTAGCTACTGTTCTCTATATACTCCCAGCTCCTTTAGGAAAATGGTGTGATTCTACAGTTGGTGCAAATGAACAACACAACAACCCAGATGCACCAAACATCATGTAGCACCATAAAGTATATTAGTACTATCCAAATGAGATTGCATTATAGAAAGGACATAGGAATAATTTGATCAACAAAACTATATTCTATGTTAATTCATAAAATAAATATTCAAAATCCACATAAATAATAAAAAGGAATACAGAACAGTACACTCTTAAGAACCGCAGGAATGGCGCTGGAAAGATGGCTCCATGATAAAGTTTTAATTCCCAGAAACCATGTGGTGGCTCACAACTGTAGTCCCATGGGACCCTAGGCCCTCTTCTGGTGTGCAGATATACATGAAGACAGAGTATCCATATACATAAAATATATAAATGAATAAATCTTTAAGAAAAGAAGAGGAATGAGGAAAGTGGCAGTCACTAAGCATCTACAGACAGGAGAACAAGTCTAAGGAAACGAAGGTGAAGCCCACCGGATGGGACATGCAGGTATAGAGTACTTCCCCACTAGAAGTGCTCATGACAAAGAGATTATTAACTATCACAAAGGTAAAATGACTTGGATTAGTAACTGCAAAAGGGGAAACCAACTTTAAATGGAGAAACCTGGCAGACAGTACCTTAATCAAGCGACCACCATAACTTTACCAGTCATAAGACATACAATTATGAGCATCAATCGCCTAATGAACTAAATCAAGGGACAACTAACAAGAAAAGCTGACCATCACTCTTCAAGTGTCCAGCTCATACACAATGAGAAAGGAGACTGGAAAACATGACAGACAAAAGGACACAAGGACAATGACACCTAGAAGGGAAGATGGAGCCTATAGTAGGCTAGAAAGAGTATTTTATAACTGTGGATTTCCTGGGCTTCTTAATTACACCATGTGTATATACAGTGCAACCATAAGGGACTCCAGGAGGCAGACACCTGGGAACCCTGGGAACTAGTGCTGTGCCCTTTTATGTAATTCTAACATCAACACAACAGAAAAAGTTTAACTCAATTTTAGAAAAATATTTCTTTAACAATTAGATTTGCATCCATCAGATAATGATCACACTTGAATTATATTAGTCTATGGGAAGAATCTGGCATTAGTTTTTGTTGCTGTTTTGGTCAAGTTGCAAAGTGGGCTTATTTCATTAATATCACTTCATACAAGTTACTGAAGACATGGGGGGCCAAATGCCACGTTACCTAGACCCTTTTCAAACCTGTCACTATTTTACTACCCACAGCAAGCACTCGAAGGCTTTGCTGCCTCTCTCCAATCAACTGCAGTAACACACGTTAGATCCCATCATCTTTTCTAGAAGTCTTTTTATAAATAGTCACTTCGTTAAGCAATTAGCTGGTGAACATAACTTTGCAGGCTATTGCAAACTAAAACTTATAAAATCAGTCATTGTTGTGACACCCTAGTGCTTGCTTGTCAGTGTGTGTAGTTACAGGTGCAGTGGGGAGCTACTAAATCCTTAAAAGAAGTTTACTAGCAGAAGCTAAAGCATTAATATTGCTTTCAATATTTTTGTCTACTACTAAGTTATAAATTACTAAAATCCTAAGCCAAAGAAGCAGCATATTTAATAAAACCACAAGAAAATCATTGATCTATAAAAAACTACCACAGGCTTCTTTCACATCCAACTTAGAATTTGGACAATTACTTAAAGCCTTTGAATCCTAAACTAAAAACGGCAGTGACCAAAATTTCCCTATTTCCTTCAGCTAAGTTAAAGAAAATCTGCATTTGCTTTGCAGCTTTTGGCTCAGGGGCACCTGGACACACGAGAGCCTACCTAAGCTGACAAACCCAAGTGCAGTGACCACCTCTTTACAAAGGAGGAGCCGTGGCTCAGATGCAATTTTCTCGCCTTTGCTTAGAAACGTGTTTCTCAACAGGTACCATCATTGGGGGCTAAATAACACCTTATGGGAAGGAGGTGAGGGAGGGGCTCACTTGTGTACAGGACAATGTTTATCAGCATCATTGGTGTCTACCAACTCGATGCCACAAGCCCACTGCAGCAGTGACAACCAATAATGTCTCTAGACACAGTCAAATGTTCTCTGGATTGTGAAACTACCCCCAGATGAGAGAAGAAACGCGAAAGCTAACATTTCATTCAGTTAACAATACATATGTGCCAGACCCTGCTCAAACTGAGTAAGAGACATTCAAGAGTCTCTACCCTCAAGAATTTACTTTGAGCCTTCTAACAAATCTTCTAACAGAACTGGTGTTTAAAACCTCTCTCCATACACAGTCCTGTAAGACTCATTTAAAAACAAAAAACAAAAAGAAATCAGCAATGGTTACATCTTTTTCTGGGGTAGAAAGGACACGAGAGTCCCCACAGGATCATAGGTTCTAGATTCACAAGTCAGATATCAACTCTGGATAACAGCAGCCCTTTACAAAGTGCACCACGTGCTATTTCTGGCATTCAAGACATGAAAGGCTTTTACCTCCTCTGGGAGAAATGTAGCAATGACATTTCAGAGAATAAGGAAATTCGGACTCCCAAAGGCCTGGGCCAAATATGTCTATGCCCACCAACATAGAAACCCAGATGAAAAGCAAACACTCTACTAAAGAAACACTGCAGCAGCCAAGCAGTGCCTACTAAACACTGTGGGGGAAGGATGAGACGGGCACAACATAACATGTATGAATGAAATGACAACATAACATAACATGTATGAATGAAATGACAACATCAAAGGCTGAGTCTGGGGGGGGCTCCAAGTGGAAGGTCACAGGATGAGAGGAGATCCAGAACATGTCTTAAGTTATTCCTTTGCCCTAACACATTACCACAAGGCTCCCTAGGAAAACCTGATCCCTCCTGATTGCATGCTGCTGGGGATCTGACCCAGGGTCTTGCCCAGGGCCAAAGGCAATGAGCTGCTGAAGACAGTACAGACAATGCTCAGAACCGTCCCATGTCCCACTTCAACTGTCCTGTTTTTCTGTTAAGGGCTGAGCAAGCAGGCCTTCGGCTAACATCTGCTGCAGTCCAATTCTCCGCAAGTAAATAAAAATAATGTTTTACAAGGATGCTGCCAAGCCTTTCTAAGAACGTCATGTTAGATTACTGCATGAGTCCTGGGAGCAGAGACAACACGACTTTAGGTCAGCATATTTACAAAATGACTACATGTCAAAACCAAGGGCTTCACTTAAGCAATTATAATTAACAGGTATATTACAGAAGTCCAACTCCTAAATTCTCTAATACCTATAGCAGAAAAAGAAAGCAAGCAGAAACAAATTAAGGGTCAGTTACAGCCACTCTGAAATAATGTTCCTGACCCATTTAATCACTGTCCAAATCTCTAACTTTTGCACATTTCAAACTTTTTCTAAATGCATCACAAGTTTGGTCCAAGGGAACCTAATTCAACACAACCTGAATGATCTACTTATGTGCTACAGCTAACAATAACTCTCACAACAAGGACTTAAAGCCAGAAGACAATGGATACAGCCTCAAATGCATATAAATTAATAAGTAAATATAAACTCTAGCCATTAAAAGTCATAAAGAAATGTATCAACTTAGCCTGTAATGTTAGAGAACTTTTTTCTTGTGTGAAATTATGGCACTAGCCTGAGAGCTCACTAACCAGCTTCACTTTTTACCACCTGACCTCAGGAAAAGCAGAAAGATCTTTGCCATAATAGATGCCTTTAAATCAATACAAAAACACTATCTTTTAGCAAGGTAAACTCTTTGAGTTAATGGTAAGCTATCTATCACCACCACCCCACCACCACCCAACCGCCACCCCAGACAAGGTTTCTCTGTGTAGCCTTGGCTATTTGGCTGTCTTGGGACTTGTTCTGTAGACTAGACTGGCTTGGGCCTCATAAGGATCCAACCGCCTCTGCCTCCCAAGTACTAGGATTGAAGGTGTGAGCCACCAAGCCAGCTGGACAAGAAGCTATCTTTTTACCTGTAACTAAGGGGCAATTTCAATTCACCCCTACTTACTCTACTACCAAGACATGGTATTCTTGCCACCTTTAAAACAAAATTCAACTTGCAAAACACATCTTGGCTAAGTAAAATCTCCAAAGAGAACCAGCCTTGGGCCTCCTGAGAGTGTTCCCAGACAACTATTTTGTTTCATAATGTTTCAATTAACAAAACTAGATTCTGTTGACATTAATTGCTAAGAATATTAAGACAATCCAGGGCTCAGGAGATGTTTTAGTTCATGAAGTACCTGTTTCATAAGCATGAGAACCTGTGGTCAGATCCCAGCAAGCACATAAAATCTTGGTACAGTGACAGACATGTCAGTAACCCAAGCTGGGGATAGACAAATAGAGACTGGTGGGTCACTGCAGCTCACTGGTCAAAGAGCCTGGCTAAATCTGTGTCTCCAGGTTCAGTGAGAGACCCTGCCTCAAAAACTAAGGCTATCTAGGCCCTCTACACTCATGTACATCCATATGCACACATGTACATACAGGTGCATAAACACACACACAAATACTAAGTTCACTGTTAAAAGACTACTGTTAGTCTGGCAAGACAGCTCAGTGGGTAAAGACACTTGCCAGCAATCCTGACAACCTCAACTCAATCTTTAGAACCCATGTGATGGAGATAACCAACTCCCAAGCTGCCCTCTAACCTGCACACATGTAAGTGTGCACACATACATACATACATACATATACTCATACACACTCATACACAGATACCACACAAAATGCAAAAAAAAAAAAAGTTCTAAAGTCTATTCAGTCTATTGCTTTCAAAACCTAAAAATATACTCTGCTGTTTAAAAAATGTTCTTAGATACTCTTAGTTTCAGGCCTTGCTGGTGTGCTAATTAAAACTATCTTAGAGACAATAGTGCAAATAAAATAAACTACATTTCCCACACTTCAAGACTTAAGACACATTTAGAGGTTGGAATAAAACTCAAGTGCTCCCCTTCCCTCTGCTCAGTCCATTCTAGAGTCCCTCCAGCCACCCTGACACACTACTTTCTTGAGCCATCCCAAAACATCTGAAACTGAGTAATGAACTACTTTAAAAATATAAATACAAATGTCATCAAAAAAGACAGGGTGTTGTTTTCTAGCTGGATGTAGCATTTCCTGAAATCCTGAAGATTATTATATTTTTACTCAAGAATGAGACAATCAAATAGTATTTTTTAAAAAAATGATTAAACACTTAGAAAAGCCCCTTAGAAAAGACAAAATTTGCTGGGCGGTGGTGGCACACACCTTTGATCCCAGCACTTGGGAGGCAGAGGCAGGTGAATTTCTGAGTTCGAGGCCAGCCTGGTCTACAGAGTGAGTTCCAGGACAACCAGGGCTACACAGAGAAACCCTGTCTCGAAAAAAAAAAAAAGAAAGAAAGAAAGAAAGAGAAAAGAAAAGGCCAGATTTGTTGCAACGACTAAACCAGTTAACAGAAGGCAAGAAAAATATCTGTAAAACCCTCCAGCTACAAATGTCTTTTCTAATAAGCCACCTTTTAAATTATCAACAACTTTTAAAAAATAAATATAAAAAAATGCATATATGTGTATCTCGGATTACTAAGTGATAGTTACCTTGTTAGTTTAGACTTATAAGTATTTTAAAAGAACTTCCAAAGGATTTAGACAAAAATCCCAACAACTGGTTGTCTAGGACTAAATCTTAAAATTCCTGGAAATTAATTAAGGTTTCAAATGTTCCTACTGACTGGTAGGAACATTTTTCATGTTAATTAATTAACATGAAGTACACAGACAACTATGGCTAAAAAGTAGTCAAGCTTCCCTGAAAATGTTTAAGTGGACCCTGGGGAGTGGGGGGTGGGGAGTCTAGGAGAATCAAAATCTAATGCCATAGAAGATACCTCTACAGTCAAAGTTTGAAGAAAATAAATAAAGCCATTTCCTCCCAGGACATAACCACTCTGCATGAGACTGCTAAGAACTCTGTCCATGGAGATGCTCCAGAGAGCTGCTGTCAGGTAACCCTACACAGTTCACCCCAATCACGTAACTTATCTGCCTACCTAATAGAAATCTCTTTCTAGACAACAGTAACACCGCTTCATCACTTATTAAAGCTGTTGGCTTCATTTACTATACCAACCCTCCAAGATGGCGCTACCCCATGCTCAGAAGCACAGGGTCAGATTTTGGGGAATGGGAAAATTACCAGTCTCCTAATATGGTTTGGTGGAACCCTAACCTTGATTTAAAACACTAACTCTACAGAAAGTTCCCTAATTGTCATGACTTTAATGCCAGGTCACATAATAGTGTGCATTGAACAGTGGACTATGCTATTAACAATTAGCATTTATTGAGTACTTATTGTATGCCAGATGCTGTTTTGAGCGCTTATGACAATTTCATAAGGCAACTCCCTTTACCCTTATTTTTATACATGAAGAAAACACAGCACAAAAAGCCTTCCTATTGCGGACAAGGGCAAACAGTATGGAGATGCAATATTCAGTGAGCTGCCTTGCTCTTGTCCAGCATCCCCCTCCCAAAAGAAAGTCTGCAATGTTTCTCACTCAGCACGGCAACTTTGTGAACTACACATTCCAATCCCAATTATAGGTGAAACCCAGCAACGGTAAAATTTTTTGCCTAAAAGCCATATGGATTTGCATTAGGGCAAGATTTTAATATTTTGGGTACACACTTTCTAACCTGTCAATAATCAGGTCAGAAGAGGGTATAAATTATAAAATGAAAAAAATACAAGTCTACTTTAAAATAGTCAATTGCTTTTGAAGATTCCAGGCTATCTCCAAGTTCTTCTAAAAAATATTTAAACGATTTAAAAAAAAAAAAGCATGTTAATATAGTAAGAGATTAACAAATACAGTCTCTTGATGGTCAAATATAATAGAGCAGAAACCCCCTCAAGTTTTTAAGATGATTATACTCTTACTATGAGGCCACACCATTCTTGTGTGGCCATAAACTACAGTCACACTCCTAACAGCCACCCGCTTCCTCCTCAGCACACAAGTGCTAGCTCCATTACTCATGCTCTGACTCCTATGGTACCCAGAAAGAAAGCCAGCAGCCAAGTGTCCACCTACTTCAGGCTACTCTCCGAAATCTGGTAATCCTCTGAAAATAGCTCCCAGATGCACAAGAACTCTGAGATTTTACTTACAGAGATTTCTAAATAGAAACCACTATATGAATGGACTTAATATTGTCTTATAAAAAAACAAATCTGACTTTCTTAAATCTATAAAAGACAAGAGGAAAGGGGCTTAGAAAAACAATTTTCCATACCATCAGAAAAAAACACAACTGCTTTCCTCAAGATCCAATTAGCATAACTCCTCTGCAGTTACACACTTGAGCATGTCAGAAAATGCAGTCTACCAATTGTCCCTCTAGAATGAACCTGGGCAAGTTAACCATGCCTCTCGTCGTATCCCCTACATATGCCACAGTTCTCCAATAGCACAACAGATTACGACATCCACAAGAAACACCTATGTTAAAATTTAAAGTCCTACTTAGCCAATCAAGCTTCCATTCTCAACCGTGGAGAAGCATGCAGCTTTAACTGCAGCTCCTGTGTGCGCAATAAAGACGTTAAAAGCAAACAGTTCAAGGGGCAGGGGAGGCAGGGGAGAAATGATTTGTCAAGTACCTTTTCTAGCATCTTGCAGTCCAGTCAAAAAAGGAGGGAGGGGAAAAAGAAAGATAATTACACATAAGCCAGAAATCAGCATAAACAATAAACATGGTTAGTTCAAGAGGGAAGAAATATCATTTATTCAGTTATTCAATACTTTTTAAAACCTTAAGTGCTATAAATGAGAAGCAGTACTTGAATGAGGCCAAAGTGGTCCAATAATGTGACAGACAAATACATCCAAACATAATGTGTAATGGGGACAAACAGGTTCCACCTTCAACCTCCCAAAGATGTTTTGAAATAGGGCAGGACTTAAAGCAGGAAACTCTCAGAAAATTTCATTAAACTCCAGTGTTAGGGTTTTTTGGTTTTGGCATTTTGTGGGTTTTTTTTTCTTAATCTGAGTTCAAAAATGCTTTTTGCCAAAGCTAGAGTTTATTTTAAAAATCTTTTTAATTCAGCCACAAACCCTAACAAAGCTTGCTATACAAATATACAGAGATTCCATCCACTGCTTTCTCCTCCCCTTTCCACTTCACATGCACTGAATTCTTTCAAAGAGCTATAAGGATGTGCACAGATGCTATCTCAAATGAAAACTTCCTTTCCGTTCCCTATGCTAAAGAAAAATAACAATTTCCCAGGAAAGCAGAATCAAGCTGTCACCCGCAGAACCTTAATCCCCGCAATGCCCACATTACCAAAATTAAAAAAAAAAAAAAAAAAAAGCTACATGCCCTTAGGGAAGCAAATCCTCAGACATTTCACATGCAAAGGGCGGAAAAAAATGAATTACATAAAATGAGGAAAATAAAAAGGTGGGAAAAGACGGACAACTTAAAAAGCGAACCACCACACCCTCAACTCTTGTGTTACAAACCCATCTGCCAGGGGCCTTTACCTTCATTTTCCATCGAAACTGCACTCTGGTTGATGGCTACAAAGTCTTTAGTGTCAGCCACGGCCACACTGGGAATAGAGAGGAGAGGAGGAGGACAAGGAAGAGAAGACCCCGGAATCCCAGGCTGTCACCCCCGCTCCCGGCCACGCGTCCCACGGCTGCTCCCACCACCCCTAGCAGCAGCATCTGCAAGAGAAACCAGGAGAAGCGGAGCTGAGGAGAGGGGAGAGGAGCAGGGCGACCCCCCGCCCAGCCGCCACCACCCTAGCCCACCCCCTGCGCCGCCCGCAGCGCCTGCGACACACACGCCAGCCGGGCGGCGCCCGAGAGGCGCCCTACGGGCAAGAGACGTTTTCCCCTCCGGACGCCCCCTTCCCTCCGGACCTGGAAGTTTCTGGAAATAGGGGCAGAAGTAGACACCCCGAATCCTCCCCGACACCCCAGACGTTCCCCCCTTCCCTCCGGGCTGCGAGGACTCACTCGCGGGGCTGCGGGGGCGCCCCACGCGCCTCGGGCGACCCGGAGCTGCTGGCGGCACGGCAGCGCCACACGGAGCCCAGCCGCGTCCCGAGGAGAAGGAGCAGGACGGCGGCAGGGAGGGGAGAGGAGGAGCGGCGAAAGGCCCCGTCAAGCTCGGCCCGCCGGCTCCGCGCGTCTCCGCGCACGGCCGAGCTGCTCTGCTCCCGCCTCCGCCTCCTGCGCTCCGCTCCGCTCAGCCCCTCCCCGCCGCCGCCGCCTGGCGCTCCCTGCACTACCCGGCCGCCCGCCCACCCACCGAGCTTTGTCGCTACCACTTCCGCCGGGAGAGGCGCGCGCGCAGGCGCACTCCAGCTCTCGGCGCGGGGGAGCGGAAGTGCAGTGAGGCCGAGCCTGCGAGCCTTAATGGACGTTGTCCCGGGGCTGCGGAGCGTTTGTAGTGGAGAGCGAGCGAGGACCCACGGCTCCTCCTGGCATCTCGGGATGGCGACTGCCCGCTTTCTACACACCCGCCGGCGGCGGCGCAAGGAACGGAAGCACACCCGTCCCCGACTCCAGCCACACATTCTGTCGAGGCGGCCGCGGGTACGAGGCAGAGACAGGCACAGCCATAGCCGGGTCGCAGAGTCGCCTGGGCGCTCTCTGCACCGCTCTGGAAGTCTCTCCGGTCTCACGGCCGTCACAATCTCCCCGGACGACACAGAGAGAAGCTGATGTTCCTGTCAGCGGCCTCCCACGAGTCGGAGTCGTACCCTCACATGTAAACACGAACTCATGGGACCAGTTTCCAAAATTCTTTCCTGCTCGGGGGTGTGCTCCGAAGCCCCCATGGCTCATGAAAGGGCAAGGTTCAGAGTGACAGCTCGAGGAGGGACTCCTGGCCTTTTTCGTTGAGCGAATGCAACCAGAATAGCTGGGATAGAATCTAGAAGTCAGTCGCCCTGCCGTCGGAGCCGAAGAACCAACATTACCTTGGCCGCTGCTGTCGTTTTCCAAGTCCGCCTTTCACTTAGCACCTCACACAAGCCCCTAGTGACTTTTAATGAATAGTTGCTACTCTTAAAAGCACAGGAAGCCATTGAACCACTCTCCCACCTATATCCACTAGAGGGCAGAACTACACCTGTGGCCAGTTACGGAGCATCCTCTGCAGACCCCCTCCCTCCCAGTCTGCTCCAAAGAAAAAGCCTCTACAGGTATTTGTCCTCCGTGACCAAATAACCGGAACAAAATTGCTCTTTTATATCGGGTCCTATAACATGCTTTCAAACACACGTTCAACATAATGGGCAGAGTCGTCTGCCTTCCTGTGTTGGGTGCCTCTTAAGCTCATTTAGGATCCAAATTTCTGGACAGCTTCTGGGTTGACATACACACTCCTTCTATTTTGAAAAATGAGCTTTTACCAGGCATAGTAGTTCATGCCACTCATAGGAAACAGAAGCGGAGGATGGCCGCAATTTCCAGGCCATGCTAGTGTAGAAATCTATAATTCATCTCCACTTTGGTATGTATGTTTAATGATGTTTTATATGCCCCGTAGCATAAGCCTGTGGCTTCTGTAATAAAATTGCTGTCTCGTGCTCAGTTTTAAAATTAGTTTGTAACAGTTATTACTTAACAGAATATTAATGTTAGAACAAGCACAATTTAAAACACAAAGTTTATAAGGTAGATTACATTATATAAACACTTAGAATTCATATATAGACTTCTGGAAAATGTAATTTTATTGTTGTGCTGAGGTTTCTTTTATCACCTTAACATAGCTAGTGTCATGTGGTAAAATGGAAGCTCAACTGAGAAAATGTCTCCATCGCATAGACCTACCTACAGGCAAGTCTGTGGGGAATTTTCTCAGTGATTGATGAGAGAGTGCCGGGATCCCTGTGGACAGGGCTATCCATAGGCAAGTGGTCCTGGGTTAACTAGGATGGCAGGCTGAGGGAACCATGAGAAGAAAGCCAGTAAGCAGTGTTCCTCCATGGGCTCCGCTGCAGTTTCTGCCTCCAGGTTCCTGCTTTGATTGCTTCAGTGATGGAAAGTATAGGCCAAATAAACCCTTTCCTTCCCAAGCTGCTTCTGATGTCTTAGGACAGCAAAAGAAAAGAAAATTAGTCGGGAGGCAGAGGCAGGTGGATTTCTGAGTTCGAGGCCAGCCTGGTCTACCAAGTGAGTTCCAGGACAGCCAGGGCTATACAGAGAAACCCTGCCTCGAAAAACCAAAAAAAAAAGAAAAGAAAAGAAAAGAAAAGGAAATTAGGACATCTGGATTGTTAGTTATTGGACTAATTAGCTGAAACTATGCATGTGTTGCTTGAGATGGTTTTTCTGTTCTGTACCAGATCACGGTCCCACACTAGCCAACATCAGTAACATTGACTTCTGTTTCCTGTGACCGAAAGTTAGCATTTATTATGTATCTGCATATAATTTATATATTAAAGCTTTAATCAATACTGTTAAAGCCAGAGCAGCATGCTCTCCTCTTTAATTTCCTCCTCTGAGCCTGCTGGATCCTTCTGTGAGGGGCTGTGTACCATTCCCACCGCAGTGTGTGACAGAGAGAGGGACTAAAATATAGTGAACTGTAAATGCAAAATACATGAGCATGCAGAAGGATTCTTTCTTTCCTCTTACACAGTAAAACTGTTGGAAGGGACAGAAAAGGCGTGTGAAGACAATAATAAAGTAGAAGCATTGCCAAGGTGGAAGCTTAATGTGTGGAAAAGCTAAGAGATACAATATAGCCAAGTGTCCTTGCAATCAACCCCGAAAGTTCCCCTTTAAAGTCACCCCCCTAAAGTTTGGGTCTTACTCCTTTTGTGTTGAATATTTAACCTACAAAATTAAATGCATCTTGTGCAAATTGTGGTTTACAGGAGCTGAGAGTGTTCATCAGTGGTGGGAATTCTTATGATTCAAACTTGAGCACCACCAAGAAAGTGGGGTGTAAGGACATGAGGAAAGAAGAGTGGTCACATGACTGGGAAGGTTCGAGGCTCTTTTTCCTGGGGGGAGCATGGGGAAGCACAGTCATGATGCTCCAATTTTATTCATACTGTGCTTGATTCTAAGAGGATACAAGCTACCCTGCTTTTATATTATAGTAAAATTTGAACATTTAAAAGTATATGAAGAACAAATACTTGATATAAATTAGCCTTGTCCAACTATTTAAATACAGATGATAAAGAGTATGTATTTTAAAATAAAACTAGAAGAGCTACTTTTAAATCTTCCCCTAGTTACTGTCTCCTTTTAAACCTCTAGCATCACCTGAACTAAAGGATCAAAATTGTTAGGAAAAGTCAGCAGACAAAGATACATGCCCTGAAGTTCACCATCCCATATAGTTGGTCAAAAAAAAGGACTGAGCATGTTTATGCATATGTATGTATGTTCATGTGTGTGTGCACTCGCGTGCGTGTGTGTGTGTGTGTGTGTGTGTGTGTGTGTGTGTAAAAGACAACCTTGGGTACCATCCTTAGAATACCCTTCATCTCCTTTGAGGCACGTCTATAATTGGCCGGGGGCATACAGATAGCCTAGACTGACTGGGCAGCAAGCCCTAGGGAGCCTCCCATCTCCCCAGAGATGGAATTATAGACACATGCCACCATGCTCAGTCGGAGATGGAATTCAGTACATTTTCATACCTTTAAGACAAGCATATTACTGACAGCTATCTTCTCAGACTCTAAAAACTGAACATTTTTCTAAAAGAAAGACAATGCTTTTTGTAAGTTAACTTACTCCATCTATACAAGAGAATGTTTCTTATACAATAAAGGACGTGTGAATTGTCAGGCATGAGGAAATGGGGTCACTGCAAAGAGTGTCATAGGAAATCAGTGTCCAAGAGCTGCCTGCCGGAAATGCTAATCATCTGCCCGATCCCATGTCTGCAGTGCTACAGTAAAAGTTGAAAGCAAGAATTTAAAAGTTGAAGGGATCCAATACAAGTTACCAGTGTTTGGTTAGTTTAATTTCACACAGATCCCTAAGTACTATGCAAAGATTTTACCTCCCACAGAATTCTATAGGCTCGAGCACATTTAATAGCGTCCCGAAATGTGAACTACTTGATGGAGACTGAGAAGGGGACACTGGGGAACTGTAAAGTAGACTCTTATCTCTATTCTTAAAGTTTGCACTGAGTCTGACTCCTCATTCTACAGATTCAGAACCTAGTGTTGTTTGGAATCATTACTATATATTGTCAGCCTTCTGGGTTGAAGGGGAACCAAGAGTTGCAGTTGAGAATAAGAAAACAAACAAACAACAAAAAACCAAAAACAAACAAACAAACAAACAAACAAAAAACAGGAGGTGAGAGACTCTCAGCATTCAAAGGAAGGGACCTTAGATGAAATGCTCTACAGTGGGGAGAAGGAACTTGTAGAGTCCACCTCTAGTAGAAAGACAGGACATCAAGTGGAGGGATAAGGTTGCCATCCCACAGTCAAAACCTCTGACCCCAAATTGTTCCCGTCTGAAAGAACTGCAGGGACAAAAATGGAGAAGAGCCTGAGGGAAAGGAGGTCCCGTGACAGGCCCAAATTGGAATCCAGTTCAAGGGGAGACCCCCAAGGCCTATTACTATTACTGATGCTATGGTGTGCTTACAGAAAAGAGGTCCAACAAGCAGCAGATACTTGCACCCAACCAATGGATAGAAGCTGGGGACCCCCGTGGTTGAATTAGGGAAAAGCTAGAAGAAGCTGAGGAGGGAGACCCCATAGGAAGACCAGCAGTCTCAACTAATCTGCCTCCCCTGAGAGATCTCTCAGACACTGAGCCACTAACCAGGCAGCAAACCAGCCAATAGGAGTCCCCCCTACCCCTGCACATGTACCGCAGGGACTGTCTGGTCTAGACTCAATGAGAAGTTCCCCCCTACCCCCGCACATGTCCAGCAGGGACTGCCTGGTCTAGACTCAATGAGAGACGTGCACCTCAGAGACTTGAGGCCCCAGAGAGTGGGGAGGTCTGGTGGGGTGGGGACATCCTCTTGGAGAGGGGAGGGGGGTATGGAATGAGTAATAGTCAGAGGGACAGACCAGGAGGGAGATAAAGACAGGACTGTAAAAAAAAAATTAAAGAATAAAGAAAAAAAGAGAAAAAAAGATGAATGTGAGTAGCTGCGCAAGAATCAGTTCAAGACTTCATTATTTCCATATAAAATAGATGTACAGTCTCTCAAGTTCTGTAAACCTTAAGTCACTGTGAAATGTAAGTGCATCCATTTTAAAACATACCATCCTGAGAGCTGCTGATGTGGCTCACAGGCAAGAAGGCTAGAGTGTAACATGCACCAAGCCCTAGTTCAATCCCTAGCCCCAAAAGGAAAAGAAATACCATCCTATCTATCTGATTTTCACACACACACACAAACACACACAGAATATATATATATATACATGCATATATATACATACATATATCCTTATATTCTCATATATATGAGATTTGTTAGATAAGTGTATAATCTGAAAGGTTATGTATTAGGGTTTTCTAGCATCACAGAACTTATGGAATGTCTCTCTTTTTTGAGGGAATTTATTGTGTTGACTTATAATTATCCCAACTGACCCAACAATGGGCAGCTATGGATGGAAAGTCCAAGAATCTAGTAGTTACTCAGTCCCATGAGACTAGTTGTTTCAGCTGGTCTTCTGTAGAAGTAGGTTCCAACAGATGCCCTGGCAGGTAAGTACAAGCAGTCAAAGAAGAATTTTCCTTCTTCCAATGTCCTTATGTAGGCCTCCAGCAGGTGTTGCCCAGACTAAAAGTGTGTACCACCATGCCTGGATCTAAAACCTGTTTTGTCCTAGGCTGCTGACCCTGGACTGAGATCCTCTTGCCTCAGTCTCCTGGGATTAAAGGCATGTACTACCTTGCCCAGGTCTAAGAGCTCCATGCCAAGATCCAGGTGAGAAACTTGTGTCTTCGAGTCTCAAAATCTGGATCACAGATGTGCTCTCCAGTTCTGGAGTGTAGTTCATTCCAGATGCAGTCAAGTTGACAA
The DNA here is from genome assembly GCF_900095145.1 of Mus pahari. Lineage (NCBI taxonomy): Eukaryota > Metazoa > Chordata > Mammalia > Rodentia > Muridae > Mus > Mus pahari. The sequence continues at coordinate 98,687,375 of NC_034599.1, forward strand.
CCAGGAATAGCCATTACCCATTGCCATTATAAGTATTTATTGTGGAATAAATAAAGGTAATCCCACCTTGGACTTTGCTACTGAATTTTGCTACAGAGCAAAGGATGAGGTAGGGGAGAATTTAAGGGTTTTCAGAATGTAACAATGTAATATTCATCTCCAAAACCACAAAGGGATTAACTGAGACTTCTTGATCAAAGTAGGAGTAAATCCTGAACAGTATCAAGCACTGCCCAGAGCAGAGGAAATTATAGATTTTGGATCCAAGTAACCACTTGAAATAGGAAGCTAACAATACTGAGGTGCGCACATCCTTGCTCGTAGGAAATTTCAGCCTGTGCTTTGAATTTTGAGGGCATGCATATCAGTGCCTGACTAAAACCCAAAGTGCTTGCTTTCATCTCCAGCACAGATTTCAGATCTTAGGGATTAAGGAATATGCTCTTCATTCCTGGACAAGACAGTGTGAGGAAGCAATGACCTTAGGGTGGCCAAGGAAGTTTAGGTTGCTGGTAGCACATGTTTGGAGGCCGCCTGCTGTGTCTGCTGTTTTCACTAGGCCTCTTCTCTCCATTTAGATGCTTTCTCATTTTTACAGAGGAAACATTTCAGCCCTTTACCCCAGGGCACTCTGGTCTGGAAGAGCTTTGGGAAAGCTTGTATTTCCTCATTCCTTCAAAGCAGCACATTTTATAATTCAAAGCCAACTAGAAGTCCATATGTATATTTTTCTCTTTGCCTAAACTTGTCCTGTGTCCTTCCGTGCCCCCTGCAAAAACCATTTCTCTTTGTAGTGTTTCCTATTGTGCAAATAAATGAGAAAAAGGGCCATTATGATAACAGAGAGGGAGATACTCAAGACAGAAAATAGTCCAAGGCTTATGAGAATTCTGAAGTTTAGCCCAAATCACTCCTGTGCACTGACTGTCACAGCCAGTGAGCATGCTACACAAAATATGGGCTCCGTATCAAAGAGATGATTTACAAGCTAGCTGACTTAGAAAGAGGAATTACAAGTTGCCACTATGACTTGGAAGGAAGAGGGGATAAACAAAGATCCAAAGTCAGCAGGAAAGAGTTTGTGTAACAGGAACAAATTGCTAAAACCTTTAGGCTAGAAAGTTCTTTGCTACACATAAAGATGATATGGAAAACCACAAGTCTTTACAATATGCATACAGGTAACTTTGTTTTTGTTTTTTGGTTTTATTTTGGTTTTTGTTTGTTTGTTTTGGCTATAAGAGGCAATGCCTGAATACATGTAGCCTATATTAGAAGATATTAAAAATAATTTAATATTGCCAAATATTCTCTATTATGGTAAAATGAGGAACCAGAGAGGGCAGTGTAGTAGAGATATTTCTATAATCTAGGAACAAGTTGAATTTGGGACTTGATCTGCCCTGCTTCAAACAGCCAGACATAAAACTTACCAAAGAACCTGGTACATCAAGCACTGGATTATTGAAAGTGTTTCTGTCTAGGAAAGTTTCACAAACTAGAATGGCATCAGGCCCTTTGGAGGGTGGGCAGTAAAGAGATCTCAATGTTGTACTACAGATGATACCACACCCTTCCAGGTCTCTCGGTGTGGCCCTGCTAACAGCAGCCTCGGCACCACCTGAGAACTTGGCAGAAACGCATGTTCTCAGATCTTACTGGGACCAACTGAACCAGAAAGTCTCAGGCTAGATTCAACAGCCTATGATTGGACACAACTTCCTAATGATGCTAAACCCTTGAGAGGGCTACGATGATCTCAGTATCCCTCGTCCCACACATCTCTGGTGACAAGTGAACAGCAAGGATGAAAAGTAGTGACAGGAAGAAGCCAGTTCCCTAACTGTGTGGCTAAACTACCAACCACCCTAGAGCCTGGCATGCCCTGGGCTTCCTGTAATACGAGATAACAAATGGCATTTTCTGCTGCTTGTAACCAGAAGCATCCAAATTGGCAGAATGAATGAGAAGAAGCAGTTAGATTAAAAGGTTAAAATTTAGCTAGTTGTTCCTCTAAAATTGTAAAGAGTTTAGTGTAGTATGGACTGTGGCATAATCAAGTGATATAATCAAATTACAAAGTACCAAAGCAGCCATTTAAAATGCTTAAGGCAACTTTGACAGGAGGAGACAGAATAAGACATAAATCAGATGACTGAACTAAAGATACAGTTCTTAAGGCCCATATTAGGAAGTAAAGCAAAACCTTGGCTCTTGACTTCAAAAGTTCTCTGCAGAAGTTTCTCTCAACTCTAATTACTGATGTTTTAAAGTCATACAACTGTATCCCATTCTTGAAAAATGAAGTGACAGTTAGGCCTTTTTGGTTTTTTGTTTTTTTTTTTTATGTGGTTGTGTACCCTGAAACTTTATTTCTTGTTCCAAGCCAAGACTCAAACTCCAGGGCTCTTACACATCATGCAAGGAATTCCACAATTACACTGAATCTCTAGCCCAGATGTTGGGTTTTTCTTTTCTTTTCTTTTCTTTTCTTTTCTTTTCTTTTCTTTTCTTTCCTTTTCTTTTCTTTTCTTTTTCTTAATCAGTGACTACAGTGGCAGATTCTTCAACAAAATTGAAAACTGACGTTGAGTTTGTACCTCCCTATTTGCTTTACATGAGTTCTGTTCCAACAAACATAAAGATAATTGATCGTGTAGGGCTCACACATCCACTGGGGCAGGTGAAAGCCTACAGCACTTGGGTCTTTAGAACGCCTACATGATGAGTCACTGTTTACTAGTTTAAACCACCAAAGCTGGCTTTGTTTGTTTGTTTGTGTGTTTGTTGTTTGTTTAACAGGAAAGAGTAATTGGGATAGAAATCAAGGCCTCATATGTGCAAAGTAGATACTCTACCACTGAGATATACCACCAAACTCGTTTACGCTGTGGAAAAATATAAAAATAATCTGAAAATGGAAAAAAATGTCAAGACTGAACATTGATTAAAGCATTTAAGTTTAGAAAAATTAAAAAATCAGTTCTTAGAGAACAACCCAAACCAGTCATGTGTTTAGTGCTTTTTGATAGAGACAACACAATTCTATGAGGTAATTAGACTTGGTTGTCAGAAACCTGTGTGCCAAACAGCCCAGTTGCTTTTTAGATCTCATAAAGCCATAACTCACATGGGTGATGCTCTTACACAGGGTTTCTTCCTGCCCAGTGTAAAAGCAGAATGTCCATCTTTGGTTTCCTGCATATTTCCAAAGTGCCCTGCTGGCGAGCACACAAGATGCTACCCAGCTTCCTGAACTCCCCCTCTGCTCACTAGCTTGTTGTACTCAAGTCTGGCCTTGTTCATTTCATTGTGGACTCATACAACCTTGAGAGGGACTAATTCCCGAATCTAGGACATTTGTCCTAAAGTTCCCTCGATGACAGTCAAGACAAGATTATTTAATTATATAGTCATTGTCTTTTTCGGCTGGTCTCAGTTATTGTCTACAATCTACTTGTTTGTTTTTATTTAACCTTCAAATACCATTACTGGGGAACTCATGCTCCAAGTAGAAGCTTTTCAAAAGTCTTTTGGGTTTATCTTCTCAGAGTTAGAAAGGGTTGCTGAAATGAGAGTGTAATCTTATGAATAAATTAGCAGAGGCAAGTATTTTAGAGAGATTATTCCGTAGGTAATTGAGACATGTTCATTAACATGCTCTAGTGAAAAAAAATCAACAAAATACATATTTAACATATGTCTAGGATTTAAAAGCCACTCAGCAGCATCAGGAATACTGATTTGATATTTCCAGCTAAATTGCTGTTCTGTCTTTAACATTTTGTGTACATAGCAGAGTAGGAGTAAGAGAAAATGTATTTATTTATTTTTTTAATATTAAGACTTGGTGGTGGCTTTAATTTGGATCATATAGAGGACAAGACAACTATTTTACCCTTCTGACGTCCCACAGTTTAACTCCACAACTAAAATTCCCAGCTGTCCCTTCAGTTTAATCAGTAATCATCCATAACAGAAAGAAGTAAATAGATATGAATATGCATGTTAGAGTCTTAGCGCAAAGAAACTGCTTAATCACTTCTTGCATTAGTAAGTATTATGTAATGCTTGGCTTGGGACTGCTGTAGTAGAAAGTGGTCAATTAAGAACTTTCCAAGCTGTAAGTCCTCATTACCGTTCCCCCTGGCATTAACAACGATGCGACATCTTTCTAAGTGATGCCTGGGCTGTTCTTGAGAAGGTACGGCAATCCCTATCAGCTCTGCCTCTTAAAAGAAAGAAAATCATCATCATCAAATGGCCTTGATCAGTAGGTCTCAGAGTGGGGTCCCTGTCACCTGGGAACTTGTTAGAAAGGCAAACGCTTGGCTTCATCCAGTCCTGCTGAATTAGTAACTCTAGGGATGGGGTCCAGTGTTAATTACTCCCTCAGGTGATTCCAATGCCTGCTTAGGTTTGAGCACGGATTTACAAGAAGCAGAAAGCATTCATCTGAAGACTATTTTGATCGTGATAAATAGTCTCTAATTATAAAGAACACAGTGAGGGTGCCTAGCAGTATTTAAAACTCTCTCTGTCATCCTTAAGTCATGTAAGAGTTGAAACTCTCTCAAGAAGTTGCCTATTGGCCTAAAACCAATTATCAAAAACCGTGGGCAGAAAGAGCACTAGGATCCTAAAGAGATCGTACGTCTTTCGTGGAGGCACCTCTGCACGTCACACCGGCCACGGTTTGGGCAATAAAGACGAGAGAGAGAGAGAGAGAGAGAGAGAGAGAGAGAGAGAGAGAGAGAGAGAGAGAGAGAGAGCAGTGCCATATAAGAGCCAATGTTGTAACACCAGCCATGAAGCCAGCTTTGTTTCCTGATTCCAGGCCGGATCTTCTGAACAATGCCTCATTGACCAGAGGTTATCAGGCTTTTTAGCCAGACCAGTAAGATGAAAGAGAGACCCTTTTTTTCCCCCTACACACTGAATAGAAAATACTATTCTCTTGAAACTGGATCCTCCCCCATGGAAATAGTTTCATTTAAAAAAATAAAAATGAAAAGGTTTGGTCTTGTAACAATTTTAAGACATTTTATGTTAAGTTTTTGTATTGGAGACAGAGGAAGAGGAAAGGTTTCACACTATCTGATGTCTTTTTGGAAATTTTTATTTTATGCATATGCATTTTGTTTTGTTGTTTTGTTTTTTATCTGCATGTGTGTCTACGTACCACTTGTTTGTCTGGTGCCCTGGAAGGCCAGAACAGAATATTGGTTCCCCTGAAAATAGAATTACAGATGGCTGTGAGCCACCATAACAATACTGGAAATTGAACCCAGGTCCTCTGGAAGAGCAGCCAGTGTTCTTAACTACTGAGCCTTCTCTCCAGCCCCCTATTTAAACATTTAAAACTTTTTCATGAGCTAGAGAGATGTTCAGTAGTTAATAGAACAGGCCACTCTTCCAGAGGGCGTGGGTTTGATTCCCATCACCCACATCAGGGGGCTCATAACCATCTTTAACTTTAGCTCTCGGGACAGGGGGTTGATGGGGATCCATATAATTTTAAAAAGAGCAATACACTACTTTGCAGATAACCTGGGTACCGATAACATGTAACTCCAGTTCTAGAGGATGTGACTCAACTGGCCTCTGCTGGCACCTGTACTCACCTGGCATGCACATACTTACACACACACACAGAGAGAGAGAGAGAGAGAGAGAGAGAGAGAGAGAGAGAGAGAGAGAGAGAATTATAAACATGTATATTTGCTATATAAAGCTAATGCATTCCTATTACAAATTTGCTTTGTTTTCTGAGCTGTTTTTATTTATAAAACTATGGTCTAACTGAGTGGTGAACATTGTAACATAGATGACAGTATAGACACAATTAGAAGTACCGTTAACATTTCAAAATAGTTACATGGATGCAATAAAGGTAGAAAATTCAAGAGCTTCTGCTAAGAAGAGGACCCATGGAGAAACTGGGCCTTGGAAAGCATGACCAATGAACACAGCAAGAAAAGCCAATGTAAAGGTGGCATTTTATAGGACATTGGGCAAGTTACAGCAACTATATTATAACTGTACGTGACAGATGGGTTTGCAAAAGCTTGATTACCTCTTAATGAATTTTTAAAGACTTCCTTTAATGCAGTTGTAATTTTTCTACTATGTGGTCTTGAACAGCAATAACACGCTCTTACCCTCTGTGTGTTAACTTGCCCAGTTAGAATAGTAAACAGTGTGTTTAATATTAATTAAGCTAACATAGGAGTTTGAGACCTATTTGCAAACAATTCCTTCGCAAATAAAAATCCAAAGATATATGGGGACAGAGAGACAAGGGCCTTTGAGACTTGCTAGCACTCAAACATGCCCGATTTACATCACTCTATTTACAAAACACCCTGGAAAAGGAGAAGATAAACAAATCCCTCCACTTCACTCAGTGAGGTTGGGTATGACTGCTACTCAGCACAGACCTTGTAGACCATCTTTCTGATGCATCTATGACATAGAGTCTTGTGTATTACAGTGCAAGACCATTTTTAAATTCTGTAACCCCATCTAGGGCAGGTTTTTCTTGGAAACAAACAGAAGTTAGGCTTTTGGGAACTGAACTGGCAAAAAGTCCATTTCAAGTATAAACTCTAGCACGTTCTCACAGTTTTGCATTTTGGTAAAAATGTGTAGATTATTTGACTTGCAAATGATGTTGGAGCACTGGTTTCATTGATCTTTCTGCCATGTACCATCAATGTATTCTGGGTTTGACTCAAAGGCGCTTGAGTCAGGGAAAGCATTTAGATTGTGTTGGGTTTAGTGGTATATATAAACATATTTTGCAGGCAGTATTTGTATAGTTACATTATTGCTAACTTCCCTGGTGGAAAAATGACCACCAGGAATATTCTAACTACCTGAACTAAATCAAGGAGCCCAGAAATGTTGCTATGTATGGGTTTCATAGTATCCAGCACCTGAAGCATGTGCATAGTGCCTGAGAAACAGAGCCAGAAGCTAGTCTATGAATCTTTCTAGACTTACTTTAAAAACAAATATAAATTAACCAGGACCAGGGAATGTAGTGAGAATTCTGGAATTTGTTTAAAAAAAAACAAAAAACACAGAAAAATCCTAAGAATGTGCTTTCATTTTAATCCCAGGTGTAGTGATGTGGGGCTGTTTCAGACTGTCCGCAGCAGCTGACTGTGATTTGTCTAGTGCTCTAGCAGAAGCATGGTTTTGCCTGCTGCAGATGTTTCTGTGATTGTGTAACATTTGGAATTCTGGGACCTTTTCAGAGGGTACAGTGCAAGGGGAAAGGTGGGTGGGTGGTGGTCATTTGCAGGGGTTGGTTGTAGTCGGATAGCCCTCATGCTCAAAGAGGAAACAAAAGGAAAGAAATTAGGTTCAGAGCTTTTCCTAATTCCTCTCTCCCCTCTATTTTTGTTTCTCTAGTATCTGGTGGTGTGGGGGTGAAATGAGAGGTGAGGTAAGAAAAAAGAACCCACAAAGCAGCAAAGGTCAGCTACAAGGAGTGTTTGCACTCGTGTTCTCTCCTGCTGTCATATGAGGGGGTGACTAAAGATCCACGACTTCCCCCAAAGGTAGGAACAAATCATTTTAGGATACCTCAGCTAATTAATAAAGAACAATGTTATCCTCTATGTTTTGTGATATATATAGTATTTGTCATTCAATTATGTAATTGTTGACATAATTTAAATATTTAACTTCTATCACCGTGATATTTATGGCTTCTGATGCTTAATATGACAATTTCACTGGGCTAATGATGACGCGTTGGATTGCAGCTGGTAAGACATTATTTTTGAGCATATCTGTGAGGGTGACCCGAGAATAGATGAGCATTTGAATCAGTAGGCTCAGTGTGTGCCGAAACATGGTACATCCTCATGCAGCCCACAAAGCAGCACACAGAACCAAACAGCGTAGAAAGGCACATTTGCTCCTTCTGTGCGGGGGCCCTTCATCTCCTGCCTTCAGTGTTCCCTGTTCTCCGGCCTTCTTCCTTGAACCAAATTAAATCACTGACCCTCCTGGTCCTTCAACTCGCAAAGGCAAGAACATGGGAGTTCTAAGCTTCCATAATAATATAAGATAGACATAAATACTCATAATAAATAAGTGTCTTGATTTAAAAAAAAATTCCTAACAAAAGTTTATCATTCTTCTATTTCTAACCATTATAATTTTAAATTTTTACTTATTTTATGTGTATTGCCATTTTGCCTGCATATATATATTTGTATACCATGTGTGAGTTATGTGTGGGATGCTGGGGATAGTACCTGTACCTGGATCATCTGGAAGAGCAGCTAGCACTTCTAACCACTAAGCCACCTCCCCAGTCCTGTTATCTTTAGTAAATTTAAGAACATCTAACTGCAAGGGAAAAGTGAAAGGAAGGCCAAGAGGAAGGAAAGAAAGGGACCATGGGAGGGGGGTAGGTGTTTGTCGCACATGGACGGGTTTGTCAACAACATCTGAAATCAAAATCTTACTGCCACCATTTATGACCTGTGGACCCAGCTATCTCACCTCCCTAAACGCCATTCCTCTTAGCTGAAAGATGAGGATGCCATGACCCACCTTGCAGTGTCATGAGGATTAATTAAGGGCAGATCTAAAGGACTTTGCCAAGTGCTTAGCACAGGTAAGGCATTTGATAAAAAACTTAGGCTTCCTTCTTCTAAAATGTGTACTTTCATTGTTTTCCTGAGCCATATGTCCCATTAGGATGAACAAGCTAATAATAATAATTTCAGCATTTTTTCCCAGCAAATTTTGAGTAGTACAACATATGTAGGGAATTGATTTTTCTGTCAAGACATGGAACTGTCTGTACAAGGTGTGAGATTATGCCATCTTCTGCTCTGAACATGAGCTGTCAAAGGAATGAAATTGGGTAGCAAGTCTCTGTATTTGGGATCCTGAAGGTCTCCCCGAGAATTCTGTATTGAAAAGCACCAACCCCTTGGTGCTCTTGATTGGACCACCTGGAAGAAGGGTCTAGTGGAAGGAAGGTTACTGGGAACATTCCCTCAAAGGTGATGTTTCAGACCGAAATCCCTCTTCCTCTCTGTTTCTCAGACAATGAAGTGAATGGTTTCCTTTGCCTACTGTTCCACCATGGTCTCTTGCCTTGCCCCCCTCTCCCTGCCCCCAGATAAGTGAACCAGCCGAGGACTGAAGTCTTCTCTGGTGTTTTATCACCAAGTTTGATAAACACACAACTTAGGGTGCTGCATGAATGTACAAGGGTGTCTTAGTTAGGGTTTTACTGTTGTGAACAGACACCACGACCAAGGCAAGTCTTATAAAAAACAATATTTAATTGGGGCTGGCTTACAGGTTCAGAGGTTCAGTCCATTATCATCAAGGTGGGAGCTTGGCAGTAACCAGGCAGACATGGCACAGGCAGAGCTGAAAGTTCTACATCTTCATCCAAAGGCTGCTAGTGGAAGACTGACTTCCAGGCAACTGGGGTGAGAGTCTTAAGCCCACTCCCACAGTGACACACCTATTCCAACCAGGCCACACCTCCAGATGGTGCCACTCCCTGGTCCAAGAATATACAAACCATCACAAAGGGTATGTAATTATGTTCCTATATTTCAGAGAAACTATAACAGTCCAAGCAGTCGCCTATTTATTGTGTATTTTGAAGGCAGCTGGGTATAATAAATGGGAAATTTTCACAAGCAAATGACAGGAATACTAAGAGCTCAGATGTCAGCCTAGGGCCCAGGTGACTCCTAGGTAGAGCTGCACAGCTGGGATGATATGAACAATATGAACAAAACATGATCTTTAGGAGTTTCCATTGAAAAGAAGAATGCAGGCTGGAGAGATAGCTCATCGGTTAGGAGCACTGACTGCTCTTCCAGAGGTCCTGAGTTCAAATCCCAGCAACCACATGGTGGTTCACAACCACCCATTATTAGATCTGATGCCCTCTTCTGGGGTGTCTGAAGACAACTACAGTATATTCATATACATAAAATTAAAAAAATCTTTTTTAAAAAAGAAAGAAAACCAGAATGCTAACAGTGTTAAATTCAGGAAAAACAGACTAAATTTAATAAGATGCTTTACACTGGGGGAAGCCTAATGTTTAAAATGTCACAAAAGAACCCGAAATTCCTCAAAGCTCCTATCTATTCACAACTATGTAAGTACACATGGTTATTTATCCTTAGACTGGAGGGGGCCATAAAACCTACAAAAGCTGTGGCTAGAGGTGTCCAGCGGTCCATTAGGTTCAGGAAAGCTAGTCCTTGGTACATAAGCTTTTCACCGGAGGGCGTTACTAGACATAGCTATATTTCCTTTCTGGCTGGAGGATTTGCGAGCTGCCAAGACCTCTCAAGTCATTTGAGTCTGGCTTTCTTGGTCTTAGACCTCAGAGCAGCATTGCTCATTCTACAGAATTTTTACAACTAGCTAAATGAAATCAAAAAACAAAACAAACAAAGAACAAAAATCTAATCCACGTGTGCTTTCCATCTTCCCATTGACCGGTATCTAGAATCTTAATGGCTAGAACGGGTCAAATAAGCCATTCAGTTTTCTCTTTCCCAATCAGAAACCATTGTTACAATGACCTTCAAAGAGGGACATGTAACCATGCATTCTGCAAATGGCAACTCATTACTTTCTCTCTTCTTTGAGTTTATTATTGCATTACAACCCTTCTCTGCAATTCTGCCCACGAGTCATGCTTAATTTTTTCTGTAACCTTCAAAATATATACCTAGCTTACTTCACAAATCAGCCCTATGAATCTTCCAAAGCACATACACAAACAGATGAAAACAGTCACATTCTATCTTCCTCGCTGCACCAACCAGGATTCTTTTAAGCACTTCTGTCTTGGGATAGAACTCATGACACCCCTTACCCTCCTTCATTCAGGTCCATCAGCCTGAGTTCAATGCCCCACATCTGAGAGGTGCGTTGTTAATTGTCTAGGACCTGTTGGTGTTAAATAGCTCCATAAGTGGATGGAATTGCTCAGGACAGATACAGCAGAGAAGAATTGCAAGGTTTCTTTAGAGCACACATTAGACAGCACTGAGGTGCAGGAACCTGCCTAGGGGCTGGAAATGCAGTGCAGTGTAGAGCACTTGCCCACCAGGGAAAGCTGCCCAGGAGAAGGGGATGCATAGTGAGGATCTGAAGGCAGAGTAGATGTTAACTAGAGGAAGGCAGACAGGGAGACAGTGGGGAGAAGACTCTGACCAGGAAGTAACAGGGAAACGGGGTGAGCAGATGGGGGTACTGTAGAGGCAGAGGGAACGGAAGCCAGCAGTGAGAGAGGACATCAGAGCCAGACCAATCAAGGCCCTCCACGACAGGGAGTGCCATACTTATCCCCAAAGCAAGTCGAAGCCACTGAAAGATGACAAGCAGGGGCCTGCGAGGTTTGTCTTTCAAAGACTATCTGTCTCTGGTAAAATCCTAGGAGGCTACTCCTACTGCTAAGGCAAGAGGTAATGGTGGTCTCTGGGGTGAGGGGGAAGCCAGGTACCCAGGTAAAGGACTGAAAAGGTGTGGAGGTAGCATGGATACCAACTGAGGAAACAGGAAGGGCCTGGCTGGGTCACAGGATGCATGGTGGTTCTCTACAATCTGCTTGTGAGGAAGGCAGATCATGACACTGGGCGAGGGTGACTCAGAAGCCATTAAGCTTCCTGCACCCTGTCAGGCTTTGGGGTGTTGGTGACTTATTTTCCTTTTCTATAAATGCAGCACTTCCCCCTCCCTTCAGCTAGAGGAATTTTGTAATTTCCAAGATAAAATAGTTCCACTTTTAATGTCATATTTAAGAGTCAGGACTACTAAGGTGCTGCTTCATCTTAACAAGCAGTTGACTTCCAGTGCTGCCTACATAGGCTTACACAAAATCCTGTACAAGGGTGGTGAGGCATCTCTGCCCTCTTTTAAATTCTACACAGATAATCCTTTACCCCTGCACCCAAACCATTAAATCTTTCTCTTCTCAAACCATTCACAAGGACACTGGGCACTTTCCAGTTCCCTCAGGTATCTCTCTCTCTCTCTCTCTCTCTCTCTCTCTCTCTCTCTCTCTCTCTCTCTCTCTGTGTGTGTCACACACACACACACACACACACACACAAACACACAGAGGCATACAAGGACAAACACAGGCACACATGCATGTGTGCTCTCACAGAGGCATGTACACACACACACCCATAAAAACTCACACATGCCCATATACAAGCACATACATGCATGCATGCACACGAATGCACACACACTCACATGCATGCACACAAGCCAGACAAAGCGCAGAGCTTTGCGGTGCCAAGTGAATACTGTGCCACTGCACCATCAGCTCTGATGGCTTCCTTTTGACATTCTTATTATTTTGTGTGTCTGTCTATGTGTACTTGTTTAAGTAGACAAGCTTCCATTCTTTTCTTCCATCATGTGAGTCTCAGAGATCAAACTCAGGTCACCAGGCTTGGTGGCGAGTGCTTTCACCAGCTGAACCGTCTCACCAACCCCATCAAGACAAAGATAACAGCAAACAAACAAGCAAACCCCCACAACTTTTAAAAATCGAGAACTTTGGTATAATCTCAATTTACCTTAAGGAGCTTAAAAACTTCACATTTCTTAGACCAAGCTGTAGTAAAATGTGTGCCGTTTCCCCTAGGGAGGCCGAGCACATATCAGCACACTGGAAACCTTATTGAGTATACTGAGACTCAACATAGATTTATTTGGGAGGAGAATTAGAGTGCTCTCAGATTTTAGAGACCCAACTTTCTAAAGTTCAAATTCAATTCAAATAGTTAACATCTCAACTTTGAAATAGGCATTCTCTAAAAAACAAAGAATAGGAAAAAAAAAAAAAAAGCCACACCATTTGTCAGGCTAGAGACGTAGCTCAGAGGTGGAGCACTTGCCTTGCACATGCATGGGCCTGGGTTCAAGCCCCAGCAGTATTATTTTTAAAAGACAAATAAATAAGGAGGGATATACATTGCTTTAAAAAAGACAAACAGAAACAAAAACCATAGATCCTGTTTGACTGAGGCACATTCTCTTAGACCATTGTGAAGGAGCTTCAGACCAACCTCCCAAACAAAATGTGACTGTAATCTATAATTAAAATGTCCTTTTAATTATGCTATATCTCTCAGCTCCAAAGAGGACTTTTCATATGGCAAGTAGATTCAGATTTGCTATTAAACAGACACAACCTATCAGGTCAGATCTTAATGCTATTTCTTATGCAGAAAAAAAATTGTTTTCTGTGTAAGAGAGCAAGGCTCAGCTAGCTGAGATCATCTCAGAATCTTGTCTGTGAAATTAGTCAGCTGTGCTTTCTGATCCCTCTTCTTATCTTCCCCTACCAGGGATCTGCAGGAGGAGAGATTTCAGCTGATGAGGCTGCTGAAGAGAAGCTCAGAGCTCTCAAAACTCTTCTCTGCCTCAGTCTTGTGTCACCATTGCTCCCGTCCTCTGCTCCGAATGGCAGCATCCTACCCCTCTGATGTACCTGACCCTACAATGTCTCCGATGGTGATGAAGTGCCCCTCTTTCATTCACCACATAAATATGTCTCATTTATGCCAGATCTGTGTCTGGTACAACCGCAGAGCATCGTGTTCCTTCATTGGGATGAAGTAAGATTTCATGTAGAGAAGATTCTGAGTGCCGCAGAGTAAGGATTACAGCAGTAAATGGACGTGGGACCCAAACTGGAAGGCTCTTATTGCAGTGATCCAGTCAGGAGAGGATGGTAGCAGATTGAATCATTATTTGAGAACTGGCTAGTGTGTTAGTTACTTATTGCCTTGGAAACCTTCTGATGGTTGACATGGGTATACAGAGATCTGAAGAAAAGCAGTGTTGCTTGCCTGCCTGCCTCTGCCTCTTGCTGGTATGTCTGTGTGTTACTACTGTAATCATCAGGCTCCAAATTCTTTTTGTCTTCCAAAATGGTCTCAAGATGACTAACTAGAAATAGAAAATCCTTAAAGCATTCAGCTTTATGGATTGAACAGCTATGAGGTTCGTAGCTTCTAGCATGTAGACGCCCATTGTTGTATTACCCAGGATTCCGTGGAAGCCACTTCAATAAGTGTGTGTGTGTGTGTGTGTGTGTGTGTGTGAGTGAGTGTGTGTGTTTACATTTCATCAGTTCTTTCTCTCTAAAGAACGAGGTCTTTTGAAGTGCTTGGGCAACGGGGGTAAGGAGGAGAAAGGCAGAGACCAAGATGATGCCAAGGTTTCATGGTCTGAACTTTTAAGTTGACCGATGGGGAAACTGGAAAAGAAATCAGTTTAGTGGACGGAGTTGGCCAGTTCTCCCTGAACACAGTCAATTTGCCATGTTTGCAAAACATCCAGATAGAGGCATTGGACTGGATATACAAGGCTGCAGTGTAATCCCAGTAAGCATTTGAGAGTGATTGGCTTAAAGGTTGTAATTGAAGCTATGGTACTAGCAGACCTCATCCAGCAAAAAGAGAACAGACTTTACAAATGAGCTTACACGCTGGCTCCTTACATCCTTAGATGATGTCTCTGCCAAGTCTGCCACCGTCAAGAGCAGTGAAGAGCTCTAGGTTCCCATAGGTCACTCTAGGCCGAAGCCAAGGAACAGCCTACCAAGAGGTAGAACACATCCTCAGTGTCCCACTTGGTCACCGGAGCCACCGAGCAGTTGGTTTCTAGTCCTCAGAAGAGCGTTATCTGCAAGTCACATTCATTCCCCACTATCTGGATGCTGCCATCTGAACCATTCCATGACTGTTGCTCTAAGGCCAAAACAAAGGAACTGCAACCATGCAGTGTCACCTATGTCCAGGTAGACTTACCAAATTCACCGAGGTTCAGTGAGGCTTCGGCTACCTGCGCATACCTCATCATCTCATGAATCTAGCATCTTCACTCACTCATGACTTTAACCTTCTACTTGTGTAGAGACCCAGATTTGTCAAGCGTTTGCCGCTAGAGATCTGGAAGCACGAAGGATGAGAAGCAGATGGTGTGTCTAAGATACCACATCCCTGTTGGTACACAGTGAAGACATTGGCATGCCCCAACAGACACATCACCACCAACAAAAACTACCACACAAAGCAAGTCCTGTGTCAAATCCTGTCTCTACAACGTAAGGACAAAGGGAAGAACATGGAGGAGATACTTCAAAGAAGCATCTGTGGATAACAGTAACAATGACCGTGACTTAGACCATGACATGGGGGGTGGGGGGAGTCCCTTTGGCTTAGTCAAGACATGGGTAAAAGTGATGTGTGTCACAGACATTCTAGTACATATGCCTAAGGACACAGAGGGCATCTGCAGGCAGGCTATAATAAGTGGAGGAGGACTTTTCAAAGAGGAGTGTATTTGAATGCACTGAGAGCAGAAGCATAGGGTGTATCTGGGATACCACAGCCCTGTTGGTACTTAAGAGTGAAGACATTGGCTGCAGGCATTACATTCAATAACAGTGAATCATTCAGAATTGAGAGAGTCCTCTAAGCTTTTAACCTCCTCCCCAACCCCCCACCCCCACCTCCAATCTTCATTCAGGGGTCAACTCAGCCGGCCCCCCAAGGAGGCTTTAAATACTTCCCCTTTGGTTGGTTGTGGGCACTGAGTGTCAACCCTAGGGCCTTGTGCATGCTAAGTGAATACCACTGAGCCACATTCCTAGCCCTGAACAACTCTGTTGCAAGGCAATTTTCCTTCTTAAAAAATCAGGTTTCAAAAGCAGGGCAGTGATTGTGGGCGCCTTTAATCCCAACACTCGGGAGGCAGAGGCAGATAGAACTCTGTAAATTTGAGGCCAGCGTGGTCTACAAAGCAAGTCCTAGGACAGTCACACTGCACAGTAAAACCGTGTCTCAAAAAAACCAAACCAAACAAACAAACAAAGTAGCTTTCAGGCTTAGAAGGTTCTTTTGATGTTCCTTTTTCTTCTTCACTTTCGATATTTTTTTTTTTTTGACCAGAGTCTCACTATGTAGCCCAGGCTGGACCCCATTTCTTGACCCTCCTCTCTCAGCTTTTCAAGAGTTTCAAGAGTACAGGTGTGTATAGAGCTAACATTGTCTATCTGAAGGATTTGCTTTGAATGTGTTTAGATTTCTAGCTATAGCAAATGGCATTGGGTTTTTTTTTTTCAATTCCAGTGAAATATGAACCTTTTTCCCTAAATGAATTTGCTAATGAGTGATTTAAGTAATAAGTACAGAAAAATATGAGTCAATTGTGTATATTATATAAATAAATATATCTCACACACAAAGGGAAATAGCAGTCAGAATGATAGTGGTCTGAGGTTTGGGGACACTGAGGTTTGGGGGACACTGTCCAGGAGAAAGGTCAGAAGACTGCTGTTATGGCTAAGTTGTTACAAGGAGCAGTGTGACAAAAAGGATAACGTTGAAAAACTCAGGCTTTTACATTGTCACCCTCCCTTTATATCTTCTAGCTGGGTGGCTTCCAGGAAAGTGCTCACACTCTATGTCTCTGTCCCCTCAGCTTTCTGTTGCAGATCTGGTTTACAGGAATGTAAGGAATAGAGGCAATGGCTGTTTGAGCGTGGGTATCATTGGCCTTCTCGGTAACTTCCTTTAAAGTAGAAGGTGCTTTCCAGGTGTAACCAGATTGACCCAGTTTCTCTAATTTTGTTAGACTGCTTGTCAGAACAGCTGTAATTGGCTTTAGAAAGGAATCAGATGCAGTATTTTTCCATTAACATATTAAGGAAGTTAATAACATAGCACAATGCTTTCCGTTGCTCCAGCCTCTCCACATGGGTGTAAATTGAGGAGATGACCACCTACCCAGCCCAAGTCTCCTGTCCCCATACTGGATCTTACTGCTGCTCCTCTGAAGGCATGATTTTGTAGTACTTTCAGAATAAACTCTCAGCACCTGGGTGTGGTGCTACATACCAATAATCCCCTCCTGGGAAGTAGAGACAGGGGGATGAGGAAGACAGGCTTGGCCAACCTGGGCTACATTGACCATGTTTCAAAAAACCAAAAAAGTAACGCCTGGGGAGATGGCTCAGTCAGTGAGAATACACTTGCTGTCCATGTTAGAAGAACAGATGCCCAGAACCCACCTGACAGCCGTGGGCAACAGCGTACACCTGTAAGGCCTGCACTGGGATGCAGAGAGGCATCCTGAGAGGCCTTGCTGTCCAGCCAACCTGGTCACAACATCTAGCTTCAGTCTCAGTAAGACCATCTCGGAAAAAATGATACGGAGAAGAAACTAAGACAAGACAATTTGCTCTCAACCTCTAGCCTCCATGGCCATCCCATGGGCACCCCCACACAGTGCACACACATGCTCATATGTGCATATGCCACACACTCTTCACTCACACACACTCTTCACACACACACACACACACACATACACACACACACAAAGATAACTTAATGATTAAGTAAACAATAAAATAAGCTTCAAAAAAGAAAGAAAGAAAGAAAGAAAGAAAGAAAGAAAGAAAGAAAGAAAGAAAGGCCACAGAATTATTTAAGCAACACAGCCACCTCTCTCCACACATTGTTCAGAAAGGGGAAGAAATCCACACCCATCTCCCACAGTCATACTGCCCAGTCACTCTTTCCCTCTCCCCTGTGGAAAAAGCCTGTGACATTGCTCCTGGGGTAAACACAGACTCTGGGTACCACCATGTGGTTCTCCCATTTTCTACTTCAAAACCAAGGCATGCAGAGAGGAGACAGAAATGTTTCTCACTGAGTGTTACCCCAAAACCAAGTGAGAGGTAAATGGGGCAGGCTAGCTCCCTTAATGCAGAGAGCCTGAGTCTCTAGCACTGGTCAGAATCACTTAAGTCCATGCCTAGACGCAGTTTCCTTGATAATCCTAAAGATCTGTCAGGTTTTCTGTTTTGTGTTTTTGTTTTGTTTTTTCAAATGAGGCATGAGCTGTGGGGGGGAGGGGTCACCGGAGGGTTTTCCTTCTGCTGTCCTCCGTTTCCATTTCTGGGAAGCATCTTACTAACTGGGTCATTTTCTACCACAGAGGGAAACAAACAGGACACTGGCAAGATCTGACGCCTGGCTCTGGTGTTCTAGGGAGAGCACAAGGCAGAGCACGTGTGGCTGGTCGTCTTCT
Organism: Mus pahari; assembly: GCF_900095145.1. Classification (NCBI taxonomy): domain Eukaryota; kingdom Metazoa; phylum Chordata; class Mammalia; order Rodentia; family Muridae; genus Mus; species Mus pahari. The sequence continues at coordinate 98,705,507 of NC_034599.1, forward strand.
GTGTGGTGACAGACCTGTCTTTCATTTTTCTAGTCCGTTGCCATGCTTCTAAATGAACTCCTGAATTTAAATGGGCCACACATTGTTCTCGCTCTAACCCAGTGCAATTATGAAAGCAGTTTTTAGATATCAATGTATAATGCAATCAATGTAATGAACACACATGTTTTTAAATGAAATAACCAGACATTTTAAACAGGCTTATTAAAATGCGTCTATACCCACATGCTAGAATTTCCTGTTGGAAACTGTAGCTTTCAATTGGCTAAAAGGACTAATAATTATTGTGCTCTGTCCCCTACACACCACATATAAGAATCACCTATTATATCCAAATGATCTCATCAGCCCACTAATGAGCTGATTATAACCACGCAGATAACCTTCATTTTGCAAATCCTAGTGACATTAACATAATCACAGAAACATGCAGGAAAACAAGTGTTTTTCTAGGGTATGCCACTTCAGCTATTGCGCTACGAATTTGAAACACTGAAAAAATGATCAAAGTATCAAAGAGTAACCCTTCGTAGTATGGTAGGTTCATCTAGATAACGGAAGAAAGCAAAATAAGGGTCACATACACACACACCCAGAACATTTGCATAATTTATCTCAGGACCCAAATGTTCCACAGCCAAGTAAACCCTCACAAGTGGCAGGCTCCTCTGACTGCCAAGCTCGAGTAACTACAAGCTGGATCTGACCTGAGCCTATGAGCACCAGTAAGCCAGCAGAGAAACATTCCCCAAGCCTCCACAGGCCACACCCAGAAATAAGCACCAGTTATTTTTAAAGTTAGCACAAGCAAAATAATACCTGCTCTTCGGCCCTCTGGTTTCTCAGCGTTGATAAATATTTCCGAATAGAGTGGAGAGGGTACTTTTTCAAGTAAGAAAATCCGGACGGAGGCAGTAAGTTCTCCATACTGAGGGGAAGCCTGAGGGTCCTTGTCTGCCCCTCCCTAACAGCCACCAAATGCAACCTAGACACTTAGCCCCTGCTGCCTAGCCGCTCCTTTGAAGCGCCACTACTTCGCTGCAAACAGAGCAGGTCTCAATCTTATAGCTCCCTCTTTGAGTGGAAGTTCCTGGAGACAGCTGAGTGAGGCGGGTCATCTAGAAACCTCCAGAACTGCAATGCCCAGGGGCCAGAGGCAGGAAGAAGTTCAGGGCTGGCCCGAAGAATGTAAACAGCCCAGCGATAGCGATATGACTGACTGTCCTATTTTGAGCAGCAAGGCTCTGTTGCAAGCTATGTTAATATTAGCTAGCTGGTGACTTTCCATACCCACAGACTCTCATGAGGTTTAATTTTATTTTTTCCGACAGTATTTCTGGTTGTTCTTCTTTATTTTTTTTAAAGAGGGCATGACACGAGGTTTTCCCAGTTTCCTTTGAGCTTTCTTGTCATTACCAACACACACTAACAACCTTCAACTGAGCCTCTGCTCAAAAGTGTCAATTCATTTAGCCTTGAGAAACACTGTTTTAGAGTTCTTATTTTATTATTTTCATTCTTCTCTCAGATGTTACGTCCAGACCACAGTTTCCCCTCCTTCCTCTCTTCTCAACCCCTCCACCCACCCATTCCTCCTTCCCACTTCCCAGGAGGAGGAAAAGGGTCCCATACACAGGCAAGAGAGTCAGGGACAGCCTCTGACCCAGCTCCAATGGTAGCATTTCCACATGAACAGGGAGCCACTCAGCCATAGTATACATGCGGAGGACTTAGGGCAGACTCCTGCGGGCTCCCTGGTCTTTGCAAGTTCCCATGAGTCCATTGATTCTGTGGACCCTGTTAGAAGACTAGCACTGTTTGAAAACTAAGCAAATCATACACACACACACACACACACACACACACACACACACAGCACCCCTTCATGGGCATCATGGCGTTGACCAGCTCAGTGGACATTCAGTGAGTTCTGTGGTGCATTGTGCTACGTGCCAGTAACCAGATACTTTGCATTTATTGGACAATGGCTGCAAACAGATTCTTTTCTGAGTTAAAAGGCTTCTTGCCTTGAATCCTTATCTCAATTCCACAGGCTGAACCTCAGAACCATTAAATTTCCCCAGGCTTTCTCCCGAGTATTTGGGAGAAGAGCTGTTACAAGCACACTTCTAACTACTATAAAAAGGATTCACGCCTTCAAAAGAGGAAAAAGGGGCGGCGGGGGCAGGGGGGTAGAGAAGAGCACAACAAGAGATCTGTTGTGTTAAAGAATATGAAATTATACATTTGAAAGTTCATTTTCTTTGTGATCTATAGAGGTCATAGGGTTTGTAAGTCCTGAGCTCCACCTCTACCCCACCCCACCCCCCACTGTGTGTGCATGTATGTGTATGTATGTGTTTGTGTGTATGTGTGCGCGTACACACACTCACACATGCATATTTATAGTAGCATACATACCCATGCTGTCCCATAAGGCTAGGGGACTAATGTCCTGCTCTAAAGCTTTCTGCCTTATTCCCTTGAGAAGGCACCTCTCAGTGAACCTGGACAAGCCAGCAAGTCCCAGCCACCTTCTTGAATCTGCTCGCCACAGGGCTGTAGTTACAGGAACATGCAGCCATGCCAGGCTCCTCTTCATGCAGGTGCTAGGGATTCAAATTCTGATCCCTGTTCTGGTACAGTAAATGCTCTCATCCACTGAGCCATCCCCCAGCCTCCTGACTTTGTTCTTTCCTGGCCTTTTAAGCCTTTCAGGAGCTCACACCATTTCAGCAAGGGAGCCATCGCGTGGGAACTAAGGTGGGCATGCGTTGACAACCTCGTAGCTCAGAGGTGTGCTTCAAGGAGAAAAGCTAGTCTCTCTTCCCCTCCATTGAGAGCAGAGGTTGAGAGGAAGATAGGAGTAGGCAAAGCTCCTGTCACAGACTTGTGACAGGACCTAGCACTCCTGGGTGGGGCACTTGCCTTCAGAAAACATACCTGATGGCCTGAAGCAGGGTATGCCACCCCAGGGAGACCATCTGTCAGGCTGGCACGGGGCCCATGAGCAAGGTGATTTTCCAGACTCACCAGGGCCTGGAGGCCATTCCAAGAAGTTCTTTCCTTCTGCTGGAACTGAGTTCTCAGAGGCCCTACTCTCCTGCTTCCTCTCTAGGTTCACCAATGTATGCTTACAGAAGCTCTGGGTGGCCTCCTCTATGTGCTGGAGATAAGACTGCAGGCTCTAATGAGGGTAGGAGAGAAACAGCGGGTTCTTTGCCACTTCATGACCCAGAAAAGAATGGGTTTGCCAGCCCAGACGCCCAGACCATCCTAAAGCCCTAGAAAGAGAAAAGGTCCCGGGGATAATAGGGACAAGTTCTGTTCACGTTCATTGCGGGATCCACAAGCTGCCTCCTTTGCAGCTCCTCTTAGCCTATTTGAACTTTTATGCTTTGATTGTGGGCAGAAGCCCACAGCCTGCTCAGCACGGCTTCTGATCAAAACCTCTCCCTATTGGACACAAAGCAGACTTCATTTTAGACCAGATGGTTTGTTTTGTGATCACCTTTTCCAGGCCTAAGGAGGGCAATGAAAAAGAGAAGAGAAGGGAGGAGAAAGAAGAAAAAAAACCAGCACCAAACAAATGTCTGTTCTATTATAACACAGAGAAAAAAAACATATAATAGACATTGGGGAGCTGGTGATGTGGCTTCATGGGAAAGCACACTCTGGGCACAGTTCCCAGTGCTGGGGGTGGGGGCGGGAAGGAAATAAATAAATAAATGGATGAAACAAATGTAACCAAGAATCCTCTAGGTATTTAAGTAATAACAAGTATCAATCATAGGGAACAATGTATTTGGCCTTTGTACTTAACACTAAATTATTTGTTCTATGTCTGTGTAATTCTCTGGACCTTCATTTCAGGTCCAGAGAAGATTTAAAAAAAAAATGTTCTAAGTCCACACAGCTGCAAAGCAAAGGGGAAGGGCTTTTAACCAGATCGGCCTTCCCCCTGAGCCTCCCTGGCCAACCAAACCAGTACACCGTACAGCCTCTTAACCCACACCCAGAAATGTACTTACAATCAAAACCTATGGAGTTGTTAAAGAGAAAAACATGTGTAGACTGGTAGGAATTTACACATGAGAACAATTAGATTTAAGACCAGATGCATACTTATGAAAAAAAATCATACCATTTTTTTATCCTGAGTCTTCTATAAACAAAATATGTGCAGTGCCTGTGTGTTTCTCTTCTTTGTTGAGGTGGGACTCAAACACAGAGATTCACACATGCCAGGCAATTGTCGACTGGCACTGAGCCACTTTCCCTGCCCTTCTTAAAACCTTTACTTTGAGACAACATGGTGGAAAATGGCCCAGGTCGGTCTCTCCTGATTCTCCTGTCTCCGCCTCTGGAGCAGCTGAGATCACAGGTCTGTCTGTGACACCATGCTCGATTTACATAGCTTTTAAAGCTTTATGCTAAGATTTTGGTGACATCACAGAGAGCTTCTGTCTATAAGTACAGACATTCTGCTCCCAGATTTTGAAAGCCACAGCACTTTCTGTTTCTGTTGACTCGGGTTGCAACAGCGCAACTCATGCTAACATTGCTATCACAAACGCAAAGGAAGATTCTTACCCCTTCACCCCCTTCTCTCAGATGGGAGCCATAACCAGCACCTCTTTCTGGTGTGGACGTCTCTGTCACTGTGGCCTTCACGGGTGCCAGTTTTGATTGCTACTGGAACTCAGTTGTATTGGTGAAAAGGGAGCTGACCAGAGTCCTCGTGACTACAACATACATCTGCAGGAACCAAAAGGCCCCTGCCTCTTACACAGCAGCACGATAGTGGATAAGGGCAGGTAGCTGCTATTGTGTACGGCTCACCCCACCCCTTGTTGTCTAGTCTGTAGGAACCAAATAGCTTGAAAAGTCAGGGACTAAAGTCAGATGTTCTCTTTAATTTCTAAGAATTGGCAGCTTTTTAATAACTAGATTAAACACCTAGTTTGTTTTTTGTCTTTGTTTTTTTTTTTTACCAGAGAAGCCATACTGAAAGGCCAAACAGTTGGCAGGGTGCGGAGGCAAGATCTATTTGACTTTTCTCCTTTCCAGTGTTAGAGAAGATGGGATGAAAATGTGAGTTTGTGAAGCTTCTATCATGTGTTCTGCACAGCTAGGTCCTCTGTCAATGCATCCGGCCGCACACTTATTAAAAGAGAGGCAAAGGGAGAAGAATAGAACCCAGGGGTTAAACCCAGGGTGGGGATCAGAAAAGGACATCAGAAAATATGTCTCCAGGGTACTCTGATTTTTTTATTTTCCAAACTGCATTAGGACAAAACCTAAAACCTCACTAATCTCCGTTTCCTTCCAATCGGTGCTGGGAGATTCCATCAGGAAAATGACTCTGCTCTCTGGGAATTAATCCAATCTAGAAATAGAGTGACAAGCAGGCAGGCAGAATGATGGAGAAGCTGCTAGCCCAGAACACGGAAGCCATTTTTCATTATAAATTGTACTGTGAAGTCTCTCTCACCCCACCGCCCACCCCCCTGAGCTGCAGATACTGGTCTGGTCTGGCCTCTTTCTCTCTTCAAGGACAGTGTTAAATGAGATCAGGAGAGGGGAATGGGAGACATTTAACCCTGCTCATCAAGACAAGTTAATACAGTGTCAGATTCCACCTCACTGCAAGATTAAAGTCCATCTGAAACTACACAGGACATTTTCTTAGAGTCCACACCATATAGGGAATGATCACCTATAGCTAAACACAGGACGTTTCTACTTCCCAAACGCCGCAGAGAGAAGCCCTGGACATCCCTCATTTTAGCCACAACTCAGAAAATACCACATATCCGATTGTTCTCTAAGCTGAATGACCTCTGATGCTTTAGCTTTCTAGTTTTGTCCTGGATTTAACAATCCTCAGGACCAATGAGACCATTGTGTTGTGTTTAAGAAAGATATTTTTTCCTGCCGAGTGTAAGCACAGTAGTTATCAGCCTGTGGGTTTTGATCCCTCTGGCAAACCTATATCTCCAAAAATATTTACATTATAGTTCATAACAATGGCAAAATTACAGTTATGAAGTAGTAACAAAAATAATTTTGTGGTTGGGGGTCACTGCCACATGCGGAACTGTAATAACGGGTCACAGCATTAGGCAGGTTGAGAACCACTGGTTTGGGGCCAAAGATGAACATCTATGAGAATCCCCTGGATGCTTTGTTGGCCCCTCTGTGAGGGCTCTGAATTTCTAACCCAGTTAAGCCTGGGGTGAGCAGCCAGCTCTGCCCTCTGATGTTTCTGGAAGTGCTGATGCTGCTAGGGATGCAGATGTAAAGGGATGGGGGCTCCCTCATAGATGGAGCCCTTTGAGAGCTTTCATCCAACGCACATTTGTAAATGCATTTCCTAGTGTTGGTGTGTTCCCCCAAACCAAAGCCCATCTCCTATAACCGCTTCTCCTGCAGTTACCAGGTTTCACACGGCATCCCAGTAACTCCTGTCCTTTCTAGTGTGTCTTGACTTGATATCAGATCGCTCTCAAACTCTCACTCAGTTCCTCTTATCGTGTTGCTGTGACCCTATCAGCTCAGGCACTAACACAGAGAGATCAACCATCAATCGCTGCGCCAGAAGCACAGCTCTGCCTTCTCTCCTTCTACCAAAGGTCCCTGCCCTCCCAAGTTAGGGAAGGAAGTCTAATCCAGGGCTTCTCAGATCCACAGCCCTCTACAAGCCATCCCCAAGCACAATCTGCCTACCTCTGTCTTTAGTGTGGCTGCTTGTAGGTGGACACTCTGCCACCTGTACATCAGTGATTTAACTGCAAGCAAATTCTTTAGAAGAAACACAGCGAGCCACTAGAAAGCTTACTGTTTGAGAAGGACTTTGAAGCACATCCGTGGAGCTGCAGAGCCTTCATCTCATCTCCTCCATGCTCAGCTCTTTCAGGAGGCTCAGACCAGCTCAGAAGAAGAAGAAAGAAGCCCTTCTGGTCAAAGAAAATGGGTCAACTCCAGGACCATCTTCCAACTGGTGTCCATACTACCTGCCATCCTGGATGAAAACCCACACTGTGGTTTTAGAAATAATAGTTAAAAACTGAAGTTAGTCATTTTGTCTCCTGCAGATGATGCCGTGAATTGGCCAGTGGGGGGAAGAGTATGTTCCCATCTACTGCCTTTGGTTTGAAAGCCAGTGTGATCAGGCTGAGGTAGCTTCAGCAGGTGAGGGCCATTGGGATTAGAACCATGACACCTCTGCTCCCATCTTCCCCGTTTCTTGGATTCTACTACCCAGGTGGAAGTCAAGTGATCAGGGAACATGGTTCTTCAAAAGGATGCTAGAGACTTGACCTTGGGGATGGTGGAAAAGACCAGGCCTTGAGTTCTTATCTTCAGCCTCAATTGGAGGTGAGGCTACAGGAGCTGGGAAGAAGTGGCAGATGATGTCGTCTAAAAGGTAGCACGTGTGCCGTATGAAGTAGAGGAGTTGTTTATTACAGCAGGTCTTCTAAAGTTGTGTTGCTTCACACACACAACTTCACTCGGGAGTTGTTCTTTACTCCGATCTCCTTACCTACATCTGTGAGGGGGCTCCCTTGGCTGACTCACAAGCAGGATGAACATTGGTGCACAGTCCACACAGAGGCTTGACAACGCGAGCAACAGTCACCACCCGGCCAATCAGTCTTTCTTGCTGAAATCTTGAGTATAAAAGATAGGAACGTGTGGCTGTGCTCATTTATTAATTTCCCTGTCACCCTAAGACTTAGAAAGCTAAGGAATGGGGACTTTCATAGTGAATTACAGGCTAGCTTGAACTACACAGTGAGAGCCTTTCTCAAAAAAAAAAAAAAAATCAAAATAGGGCTGGAGAGATGGCTCAGTGGTTAGGAGCACTGGTTGCTTTTCCGGGAGGACCGAGGATCTGTTCTCTGCATCCATGGGGGGTTGGGGGGGGCTCACAACTGTAACTCTAGTTCTAAGGGATCCAAAGGGCTCTTCTGGTCTCCACAGCAGACAAACACTCTTTGTGGTGGTGTGAAATGAATGGCCTCCCTAGAATCCTGTTTGAATGCTTGGCCATAGGGAGTAGTGCTATTAGGAGGTATGGCCTTGTTGGAGTAGGTATGGCCTTGTTGAAGGAAGTGTGCTACTGTAAAGGCAGGCTCTGGGGTTTCAAATGCTCAAGCTATGCCCAGTGTGGCACGCAATTCCCTTCTACTGCCTAGAGATCAAGATGTAGAACTCTTGGCTCCTTCTCCAGCCCCATCTCTTCTGGATGCTGCCATGCTTCCCACCATGGCTAAACCTCTGAAACTTTAAGTCAGCTCCAATTAAATGTCTTCCTTTGTAAGAGTTGCCTTGGTCAGGGTGTCTCTTCACAGCGCCCTAAGACACTCTCACACATAAGATTTTAAAATAATAATTATAGATAGATAGATAGATATTTTTCCCCAAAGACGTGTTTCATGTTTCCTAAAGCCTTGCTATTCCAACAGCCCATGGACCTGCAGCACCAGTATTCCCTGATCCTGGAACTTGTTAGAACTACAAGATTTCAGGCCCCTTTCCCAATCTACTAAATCAGACTTCACAGCTCTCCAAGACTCTCAGGTGACTCATATGACTGAGAAGATGAGACTCTGCCTGGACACCTTAGGACTTGATCCTATTTGACAGCTTCCTAGGAAGACCTGTTTTACCGGTCCTCAGCCCCCTGGAGGCTGGAGATCTCTTCCCAACCTGCCTTGGGGCCAGTGACTGTGTCTTGTCTGTTGTTCATCAGACTTCCTTCATAATCAACAGACTTGTTAAAGATGTGACTAACTGCACATAATAATTATATACAGAATGTAAAATTTGCATGTGACTACCTTGAGTTTTCTCATGTCCTACTGGTTACGGAATCCAGACTGGTTATAATCATGATAACCCAAATTATACCAGTTTGAGTCTTCATAGATGCCTACAGGTCTTTCTTCTGCAAACTGCAAGCCCAGTACTTCTGGGAGCCGTGGGTTATGTCTGTATAGTTTGAAGCAAATGCTTGCCAGTTGCTAGATAGATATGTGCCCACTATTCCCTTTCCTGTTCAAACCTTGGTGCCCCGACACTGTACCTGTCACGTTTGTTACAGCCTAGCAAGGCTCCCTTTCCCAAGGGAGTCCTTGAGAATCTCAAGGTCCAAAGCTTCTTCCGGGCTTCTGCCATTTGATTCTCTCTACTCTCCATCCCTCTGTACAGTCATAAGCTGCTCACCCAGGGACACACCCACTCATGATGGCTTAGGCAGCTCTTCAACTACAACTCCCAGGATCCTCTTTCAATCCTGAATTCTCAGTGCAGCCCGAAGGCTTTACACTGAGTCTCTTACGTGGCATTTTGCCCCTCGAACAGAATCCTTTGGATGATGATGTCTGAATAGTATTTCTAGCCCAGATTCCCCACTTGAGTCCTAGAGTTTAATGTCTTTTAAGGGCGCTCACCAGTAAGCGCAAAGCTTGGACGCCCAAGAGAGGAAGAGTCTGAGCTTGTCTAGCCGGACTGAAGGTATCCCTGATAAAATGATTTCCTTCTTTCTCTATTCATTTCATTTCCTGATCTCCAGCTAACAATATGTCTATCCAAAGTCAGGTTCCTCTGAGGCCTTTAGTTTTGTTTTTGTTTTTGTTTTTTAATAGACCCCTAACTGCGGGCTCTCTCCTTGGCCTGCTTAGCCCACTTTTATCAAGAATTCTGCTGGGTCATTTCAACAAAAACCATGTCTCTCCTTTGATGCCTTATTAAATTCCTTATCCTTTGCCCTCAATATCACCCAGATTGCCTTCTGCAAAAATCCAATTGAGTCTGTCTAACAAAGAACCCTCTAGACGTGATGTTTCCTCTCGGTGATTTTCCACTCACTGATATTGGACCTGCTCTTTACATCTCTACCGATCCTTATTGTATTTGGACTTGAGCCAAGCCTCTCACCATGATTACAATGTCCTATTACAATAGTCCCTTCATTACGTTTTCTTTACTATCTATAACTCGTACCAGGAATGTTATTTGCTTTCACAGTACTGGAGATGGAACCGGAACCTTGCACATGCCCGGCAAATGCTCTACCACTAGGCCTCAGTCCTAGCCCAGTCATTAACTTTTTTAAACAGATGAGATAAGAGATTCGAGAGTTGTAAAATGTGTTATCTGTCAAAGCCTTTGGAACTGCACAGGAGTCTAGTATAATACTTCTTAGCCTCTCAAATGCACTCTTTTACCTGGTAGGTTTCAAGGTAGTGCCTAAGAGTCTTTATTTATAACACATTCTGTAGTGATGTGGGTGTCCCACACACCTCACTTTGATTGTCAAGAGCCTCATTTCTTTCTTAATGCAAAAATCAATTACATCTCTCTTTTGAAGCTTCCATTTTAAAGCCCTGGCTACCTGAGTTTCCCCAATAACACACACTTGAGTTTGTTTTTTTCTATTGTGTTTGTTATTTTTCTAATGCTCACTTACTAAGTTAATTAACTTACTTATTTATCTTTGACCTATCTCCACTGATGCATGTATCCCAGGAACTACATTCTCCTCCATTTTATTTATTTTATTCTCCATTTTATATGTGTGTGTGCGTGTGTGTGTGTGTGTGTGCACACGCGTGTGTGCGTGTGCGTGTGTGTGTGTGTGTGTGTGTGTGCACGCGCGCACGCACGCGCGCGCGTGTGCCAGAGGCTTTGAAGGTCAGAAGAGGATGTTGTGGTATTGGATGCCTTGAATCTGGAGTTATAGGCAGTTGTGAGCCACCATATGGGTGCCGGGAACTGAACCTTTGTTCTTTGAAAGAGCAGTAAGTGCTCTTAACTGCTGAGCTATCTTTCAGTCAACATTTTATCCCCAGGACTGACCACAAATAGTAACAAAATGTGGAATCCAGAGAACACACTGAATGACATCTATCTAGCAGAGGAAATAAGATGAAGCCTAAGGCCAAGTTCAAAGGAAACTGTTGGTGGGTGGAGCAGAACCCTCCTAGACTCAGGGATTGGCATCTCGGTGATTCTGGAAGGAGGTACAGAAGCAGGAGGCTTGGCTGAGGACCTTTAAGAAACACTTGGAGCAGGGGCTAGAGCTCCCAAAAGCTGCTGTCTGTCTGTGGAATACATTCCCCTAATTGGGCTGCCTTGTCTGGCCTCAATAGGCAAGGATGTGCCTAGCCCGACAGGGACCTCCACCCTCTCAGAGGAGAAGAGGAGGAGGGGTGAGGGAGGGATTTTGTGAGGGAGGGAGAGATCAGGAGGTACAGTGAATTTTTTAAAAATACTAAAGTGCTGAAGAAGAAGAAGAAGAAGAAGAAGAAGAAGAAGAAGAAGAAGAAGAAGAAGAAGAAGAAGAAGAAGAAGAAGAAGAAGAAGCAACAGCACTTGGGCCACACCCCTCCCTCCATCAAAGAAGGGACTGAAATTTCCCTGCAGATATTCACTTGGTTCTTGGGGTGTGCATTTCTGCTTGGGTGCAATTGCTTTTGCTTTCATTCAATTGGCCTCAGTTTAAACAATGCTCCCGTGGAGAGGTTTTCTAAACGGCTGCATCTGAATTATGATCCCCTTGGTTTCTGCCTGTGATACAGCTATGTCCCTTCTTCATGAAGCCAGTCCGTTGAACATGGAGTGACATCATTACTCAGGTCTGCTGGTTACATCTGACATTCCAGCTAGTGGGAAGGCTGAAGCAGGAGGATTGCTATGAGTTGAAGGCTAACCTGGGCTACTGGGCTAAAGTGTCTCAAATGACCTTATCTCAAATAACCAAAACCACTGAGGACATGACTCAGTAGGCAGGTAGAGTGTTGGCCTGGCATTGAGCTCTGGGTTCCAACACTGCTAGTGCAGAAGCAGGCATGGTGGCCTACATCTGCGGTCCTGTACACTGGGGAAGCAGAGGCAGGACCTGAAGCTTGAGATCACCCCTGACTGCATAGTAAGTTTGAGTCCAGCCTGGCATTCATGATTATCTGTACACACATGCACATTTGAACACATGCTTATGCACATACAGACACAGCACATTTAAAGAGATAGCAGAAACAGAGAATCCCTTCCTCAATGCACACACACACACACACACACACACACACACACACACACACACACACACCCTTCCTCCCTCCCTCCCATCCTTCCTTCCTCCTTCCCTCTCCCTCTCTTCTTCCCTTCCTTTCTTCCTTCTGCCTGTTGTCTCTGACTACACCCACCTTTCTTTCCCAGAATTTAGGAGGCTAAAGCAGTAGGGTTATGTATTCCAGACAGCCTGGGCTACATAATGAGGTCCTATCTCTCAAAATCTCATAATGAAGAAGTTTTTGTTTAAGATGTGTGTCTTAGTTAGGGTTTCCATTGCTATGAAGAGATTTCATGACCAAGGCAGCTCTTATAAAAGAAAACATTGCATTGGGGCTAGCTTACAGGTTCAGAGGTTTAGTCCATTATCATCAAGGTGGGAGAATGGCAGCATCCAGGCAGACATGGCACAGAAGGAGCTGAAAGTTCTGCATCATGTTCCAATGGCAAACAGAAGACTGTCCTCCAGGCAGCTAGGTGGAGGGTTTCAAAGCCCACACCCACAGTGACACACTTCCTCCAACAAGGCCATACCTTTTAATAGTACCACTCCCTGGGCCAAGCATATTCAAGCCACCGAAATGTGAATAAGTAATGTGTGGTGGCTCGTGGCTATAATCCCAATACTCAGGAGGTTGAATCAGGAAAACAGCTATGAGTTTGAGACCAATTTGAGCTACATAGTGAGTTTCAGGACAGCCTGGGCTGCAAAGTTGAGACCTTGTCTCAAAAACCAGCAAATCGATAATAGATGAATAACTAAATATTAAAATGAAAAGATAAATATGCAAATAAAGTAACTGTGTGGAAGAGATTGACTAGCACAAAATAGATGCTTGTACATTGGTTTGCTAAGAATATTATGCAACAGAATACCCCAGCCTGGGGGTTTTAATGCCTTTGTTTGAGCAAGTCAGGGGGCTGTTAGTCTGAGGTCACGGTCCTGGAGCAGGTGGGATCTGTTACCCTCTGCTTGTAGGTGGCCTTGTCCCTTTGCCTTCTTTTGACCTTATCTCCAAAGTCACAATCCAAGGTCCCGGCATCTCTGACTCCAACAGGAGAATTTTTTGAGGTCAGTTTAGGCAACAGCAAGTGGAACCACTTCACATGGTATGTTTCTCTATGCTTCATTTTCATAACACACGCACACACGTGTACCCAAAGACAATCTACTGTTGGCTTTTCTTAATCGTTCAGCTGTTCCGCCCTCTGCAAGTTTTCACTCATGCAGGAAGCAACCGCTTCAGAACATACGTCATCTGAACTTCTGCAACAGTTCCTTTTATAGAAATGTCAACGTCTGCCTTCAGATGGGATCGTAAGCTCCCAAGGCTCAAATAAATATTTAAATCATTCTTTGGTGGGGTGCTGGGCAGTTTTATGTCAACTCGAGACAAGCTGAAGTCAGCTGAGAGGAAGGAACCTCAACTGCCTCCATCAGATCGGGCTGCAGACAAGCCTGCAGGGCATTTTCTTAGTGATTGATGGGGGAGGGCCCAGCACATTGTGAGTGGGGCCACCGCTGGGCTGGTGGTCCTGGATTCTAAAAGAAAGCAGGCTGAGCAAGCCAGTAAGCAGCACCCCTCCATGGCTTTTACAACATGGTTCCCAAATCTGGGTTCTAGTCCTGCTTGATTTCCCATCCTGACTTCCTTTAATGATAGACTATCATGTGGAAGTGTAAGCCAAATAAACCCTTTCATCCCCAATTTGCTTTTGGTCATGGTGTTGCAACAATAGTAATCCTAACTAAGACAGCTAGTGAGATGGATTAGAGGTACTAAGTTCAAACCCTGGGACCTACACGGTAGGAGAGAACCAATACCAGAAAGCTGTCCTCTAACTTTCGCACATGACCATGTTGTATGTGTGCCCACATACATACATGTAAATAAGTATACTTTAAAAGTTTAAATCATTCTTAAATATTCATATTTGATATTAATAGCAATCATCTATCAATGACTGATTTCGTATCAAACTCTGCTTGTGGGTTTCATTTATACCAGTGGTTCTCTACCTGTGAGTCGACACCCCCACAAGGATTAACTATCAGATATATGGCATATCAGAGATTTAAGTATGATTCATAACAGTAGCAAAATTACAGTTATGAAGTAGCAATGAAATAATCTTTGGTCAGGAGTCACTACAACACGAGGAACTGCATTAAAGGGCCACAGCATTAAGATGATTTATACTATCTTGTAACCACCTGCAAAGTAGGAACAGGTACCAAACATGTTAAATCGCCAGGTCCAGCATGGCCTCAGAAGGAATAGTGTGAGATGGTTTCCACCCCTGGAGCAGAGTGGTCATGGCATGGGCCTTCTTGAGTGCTGACTGTTGCTGTAGGCATAAAGTTTGTTTGCATAATAATGTATATATTTTACTTTATGTTCCTCCTTCATGGAATGTTCTCCCTGCCAAGGTTATTGGGGAATGTACTCCCTGCTAAGGCTAACGAGTCCATGATAATCAGAAACAGCATGATTCTAGGAAGTGAGAATGTGTCTAGTGTTCCTCAGCAAAATGGTAACACTGTGACCTTCAGGACAGCTCTTAAGACTGTGGGAAAGAACTCTGAAAACATGAGTTCACAAATATATAAATTAGTGTAAGAACTGGTTTTTTTTTTTACAAGATTTCTCAATTATGCAAAATACAAGAATGCAATATGAGGGGCTTCAAGGACCTGAAAGAACAGAGGCATCTGCACTAATGAGCCAGCTTTGTGAGAAAGATATTAAGGAAGGAGATAAAGAGATTTAGGGAGTGCTGATCTCAGGGCAAGATCCCATCCAGCTAAGCTTACTGTTTGTGTTATAGTTGAACAAGGAATAATTTGGATTTTTAATCTGGAATGAACTATAATTCAGAAATGGGAGGCACACTTGTGATCCAGACCTTGAAGCAAGAAGACACAGGCTTTGATCTGGATCTTAAGGAAGAAGACACAGGCTTTGACCTGGATCTTAAGGAAGAAGACACAGACTTTGATCTGGATCAAAAGCTTAGGCCCAGGCATGGTGGTACACACCTTTAATCCCAGGAGACAAAAGCAAGCAGATTTCAGAGTTCAAGGCCAACCTGGGACAGAGCAAGTACTAGGTGAAAAAAAGCTCAGGTCCAGGCATGGTGATATATGCTTTTAATTATAGCATTAGGAGACAGAGCCATGCAGATCTCTGAGTTCAAGGTCAATCTACAGAGCAAGTTTCAGGACAGCCAAGCTTAGGCAGTGAAGGAGTTGGAAAACAGAAAGCTGGTGATAATGTAATAGAATAACGAGGCCATGTTCCAGCTCCAGCAAGCAGCAGAACTTGGCAGCTTCGGCCATGTGGCTTTGTCTTTAGAGTCAAGGAGCTGATTCATGAGATAATCAAAAGGAAACCTGGGGTAAATTATTGAATTGATATGCAGTTCCTAAGGAAGTAGTTTATACAAAATAAAAGACTGGGTTTTGGTCTACAGGAAAGAGCTACCTTGAGCAGAGAGCTCTCAAGCAGAATACAGAGCTGTCAGCTTGCATCCATCACTGACTCAAGTCACTCATCCACGGCTCCCAAACACTCCTTCCTCAGGACTCTCTCCAACTTGAGGCTGGTCCTAGGCATCACATGAATAATATGTGCCTAGGAACTCACAGGATATATCAGATTCACTTAAAAGTCCAATACAGTTCATGTGACCCTAAATCAAAACTTTTAACCATCATGCACTACTGTTTCCATGGCTGTTTTGTATCTTCTGGCTGTAAACAAAATGCGCACAGTAGAAACAAATAGGAGCTTATTAAATGACCCCAGCTGGAAAGTACAACAGTCTATTGTCATGGTGTTCTCCTTTCTATTTAAAGGTCCTTGTCACTAGTGAACTATTTTAGGTCTGGATTACTGTGGCTGGAGTAACAGATATGTGACCAAGGTCTTCTTCATTCCCATGATAAACATAACCCAACTAAAAAGTCACTTTTGCCTCCCTGTTCATTTCTGGTCTTCTAACAATGTTTAGTCCAACCTCATCACCTTCTTCCTGATGTAGTACTTGCCAGCAAGCCAATCAATAGCATAAAATCCTCAACTGGAAAATGTAAATGAAATAACCATGAAAGAGTGTTTAGCATGCTGCTCAGTCTCTATTCTTCAAGATCATTAATGAATGCTGTGTGTTCGCCTGTAAACAGAATACTGAGAAGCAATATATAGGTAGACCTCAGCAGGTCCAGTTGACTCTCAGTAGAAGAGTAGGCAGGTAGTGACCCACTGTTGGCTCCATGACCAGAACAACAACTGTTTATACCTAATTTGCTCTGCCTCTCTATTTCTATAATATTCTGAATAATAACACCTCAGAATGTATGTGCAACATGCTTAAGTCTTGCAGATGAAAAAAAAATCTCTGTATAATTTAATGCTGTAAACATTTTATCAAAATGAATGAAGTTTCTAAGTTTCTACCTTCAGCATTCCAATATAATTCTGATTGTAATTCATAGTTACTTGTGAAGATTTTTTTAAAGTTATTTCCTCGGGTTATTGCAAACAATATCTTTCCTCCCTTCATACTGGTTTCAGACATAACACACACAATTCTTGGTGCCTTTGTTTATAGTTATAACATTTTATTTATTTATTTATTTTTTTGCTAGAGCATTCCCTTTATCCCTTTATGATTTCTCCTGCTGCAGGCTCCTGTCTCGATCTGACATCTTGTGATTCTGAGGTGCTCCACAATGGAAGCTGTGTTTTAAACTCAGAGCTTGTCAAGTTCGAAGGGAATACAAGTTCAAAGAGTAAGGTCGGACAACAAAGGGCTGTTACTGCCACGGGCACCACAGAATTGGCAAAGTAGCTTAAGCTAGCAGCGGGCAGCTTATGTTGGCTCCTCTTCGTTTATGGGGCTGTAAATCCAGAAAGCAGTCTGCTGTTCAAGAGCACGTCAAGATTTCCCCTTCCCCAAGGACTTTTCTCTGTGTGCTTTTTGTTCCTGGAGATTTTAGGCTCCAAGCCTGGCGATCCGAACAAGCTGGGTCCAGCCATCCATCTTCAATGTGGCAATAAAGAGACAAATAGAGGAGATTTATCCATTGAGAACAAATAAAGTGGTTCGGTGACTTTGAAGTCCATCTTTGGGTCCTGACATGAGGGTTAGGGTTGAACGAAAGGCAAGAGGCATGCTGGGACTAAGCGGAAGTAGTCCCTCCCATCGCTGACCCATCATCCTTGAGGCTCCTGGCTCATGGTCAGTTTTTCATGCGGTCCGCACTGTATGAAATTTCTTATGGGGGTACAAGCTCCCACTCTGGTTGGCTGCAGAGCCCCGGCTTTCTCCTTCCCCAGTATGAAATCTGGGGAAATCCCAGTCCGTTGTTTCCACAGTTCTACATTCAAAGAGAGAGAGGCACACGTGCGTTCTCTTGCTTATCGTTGTTCCTTCCTGGACAGTTACATTTTTATGACTCTCTTCAGGTATATCTTGGCTAGAACCCGGCGCCCCACCCCCGCACAGCAGGTGCGCAGCTTTCCACGCATGGTTTCTTACACTTCTGTCCTTATTAGGAGCTTTCTAGTTTTGTTTTGCAACGAGGCTGCTTTGCAGCAGGTACCTCCACTTGGCAGCTAACACCACCAAATGCCACCGCCACCGAGTTTCTCGGTCTGGGACTGGGTTCCTTGCTACTGGAGGCAGATGTAATGCAGAGACTAGCATTTGAAATGCAGTATGCATCAGACTGGCTAGAACATCTAAGGAATGAGAATTTCAACATGCTAATTTTAAACACGGGATAACTGAAGAGCACGTTTGTCTTAGCCAGTTTTCAGTTGCTTTAACAGAACCCAGTATGGCGTCGGTTATAAAAAGCAAACGTGTTACCAGGTTTGGTGGGGTCACAGTCTGTGTCCCAACAAGGCAAATTTGGCCACCCATCTTTGATTAGCCAATTAAGGCAAACTAACAGAGGAAACAGAAAAAGTAGATTTATTCAGTATGTCTACAACCTTGGGAAGCGGTACCTTTTGGCTCATTGTTCTGAAGTCTAAATAAACAGTACAAACATTTGCTGGGCTTCTGGTAAAGGCTTCATGCTGCTTTGATTCATGGTTAGCAGGCAAGAGTATGGAAAAAGGCAAGTCAGGAGGGGGTGGGGGAGGGGAAGTGGAGGCGGGAGAGCTTGCTTTGTAATAGCCTACTCATATCTGTATTAACTACTTTTCCTGTTAGCATAACAGAATAGCTGACCAAAACAGTTTAAAGAAAGAAGTGTTTCTTCTGGCTGAAGATGTAAAAAGGGGTAAAGGCCATCTTGGCTAGAGAGGCACAAGGAGACTGACTGGTAAGGGAGCCTCTGCAGCCAGCAGCAGGCTGTGGGCAGGAAGCAGGACCTATCTGTAAGGGTCTAAGAAGACAGATCTTTGTTTGTTTGTTTGTTTGTTTGTTTGTTTTCGAGACAGGGTTTCTCTGTATAGCCCTGGCTGTCATGGAACTCACTTTGTAGACCAGGCTGGCCGAGAACTCAAAAATCTGCCTGCCTCTGCTAGAAGACAGATCTTTAAGACCTCCAGGCTTCCTGTGATACACAGCCCCCACCCAGGGAGGCTCCACCCCCTGAAAGTTCCATAACCTTGTATCTGGGGGACTGGGTGTTCAAACTTAGGAGCCTCTAGAGCAGAGGTTCTCAGCCTTCCTAAATGCTGCAACCTCTTTCATTGTTCCTCATGTTGTAGTGGCCCCATGAAATTATTTCATCGCGACTTCATAGCTGGAATTTTGCCTCTCTTATGAACTGTAATGTACAAATATCTGACATACAGGATATCCAATGCATGACCCACCTAAAGGGGTCATGACCCACAAGTGAAGAACCACAGCCATAGGGGATGAGGCTCATTCAGACAGGGTCAGTGCCCAGTCCTGAGAGTGAGAATTTTGTGGGAAAGGCCATCAGATGTCCCCAGCACTTTCAGAAGGGACCAAGCTTATCCCAAGCACAGCGACACTTCGTGGCACACAGCCTCATGCTTGTCCTAGCTCAGGACCTCTGTCTGTCCTCAAATGCAGAGCGTATCTTATCTCCAGAAAGGAAGGGAGTCACGTGAGGAAGCCAGGCTTTATTCTTGCTCTGGAAAACACAGCCAGCTTCAAATGACCACTAAGCAGGCCTGGGATCGACCACGCCGATGGTTGATGGTTCAATGCCTACTAATGCCTGCTGAAGGGGTGGGGGGTGTCACCGGGAGTCTAAAGCTAGCCTGAGATACAGAGTGAACCTCTGTCTCAGGAAAGCCCCCAAACATAGCAGATGTTGGCTTGGACTGACAAGTCCTGCTCTGAGCCATGAGAGCAATAAGATGTCTACGCACCCTCTCTCGCAGATGTGGGGGTACCAACACTGAGTTGTTTGTTCTCAACTCCAAACTTGCCCTTCTACACTCAGCGATGATGGGGTTCGAAAACTCACTTTTGATTTGCCAGCTGCTTCCCGTCAGGCTTTCCGATGGAAGGCAGTTGTGAGCTTGAGAGACTCGGAAGGGGCTTGTGCCTTCCAATTCCACAGTTGCTTCATGCTCTGAAGACCCAGCCCAGCACCGATGCTTCAGTGTGCCTGTTGGTTTCAGCAGTAGAAAGTGAGTCTACTGTGAGGTTTGCCCCCAGTCCCCACCTACCCATCATGGCCATCCCTCCCAAGTACTCACATGGCGGCCTCTCAGGGGGACGCCTGGCCTCCCTGCACCCACTCTGATCCCAGTTGCTAAAAGACTACTGGCTAGTCAGCTCTGCTCTTCCCGGGAGGCTGGGGTCTCCTCTTCCTACCTACTTTCATGGTGTGTATATATACGGAATCAGAATCCAGAATAATTTTTTTGAGAATATTAAAGATAATACTGCCTGGGCACAGTGGTGGGTATGTATGTCTTATAATCCTAGCACTCTAGAGGCTGATGTGGGAGGGTCAACTTTCTTTTTCAAGGCCAACTTTAGTTACTTAAAGAGTTTGAAGCTACCGTGGGCTACATGAGGCCCTGCCTTAAAAACATTAAAATAATACATCATAAAATAAAAGTAATAACGAATGTCCTAAGAATGCAAGGGGACGGGCTGGAGAGATGGCTCATCAGTTAAGAGCACTGACTGCTCTTCCAAAGGTCATGAGTTCAAATCCCAGCAACCACATGGTGGCTCACAACCATCCAAAAATGAGATCTGACGCCCTCTTCTGGTGTGTCTGAAGACAGCTACAGTGCACTTAGATATAATAATAAATAAATCGCTTAAAAAAAAAAAAGAATGCAAGGGGACTTTAAGACATTAAGTCTATGTGTTAGTGACTCTTAAACCTGTAACTGCATGTCAGACATCTTGCCCAGGTTTACATGGAGAAACTGCATGTACCCCAGAGTCAACATGTTTAAAATTAAATCATTATCTCATAAGTCAGTGACTCAATATTACCAACCAGTCTCCCATAAGCAGTATGCTAGTCACACACAATTTCTAACTTATGTTAATTTTAATTCTTAAATCTCTGTTTACCGTTGCTACTTCCCAGCCTCTAGTTCAGATCTGCCAAACTCGGCCTCACTGGCTAACAATAAAACCCCTCCTGTTCGTCTCATTGCCTTCCAATTCCTCCCCTCAAATCTTTCTAGACTGCATTGCTTATAAAAACACCAAAAATATAACAAAAAAAATGTATGCCCAGACACAATCCCAGATCTGTCCAGTGAGTTTGGAAGACTTCCTTCACTCCAAATTATTTACTAGTTTTCTCTTTGGCAATCTGTTGTTGTTTGTTTTTAAAACAGTGTCTCATCTACCTCAGGTTGCCCCAAACTCATATGTAGCTGAGGCTGGCCTTGAACTCTGATCCTCCCTCCTCTACCCTCTGAGCACAGGGATTACATGCCCAGTGTGTGATGCTGGAAGTTGAAGCCAGTACTCTGCACATTAGGTGAGTATCCTACTGGCTCTACCCTACCCCCACCCTCAACACCAACCCTCAACACCGGCTTTGGGTTTGACTATGTGTCTTATTTCACATTCTTGTATTCATTATTCATCAGACTTGGATTTGTCTATTTAAGGCTTTCATCATCTATGGAATTTGCATATTTATGGTTTTCACCAAAAAAGGACATTTATCTCATCCTCTTCTTGTGCAGCAGCAAGCTTGATGTTTCCCACAGCTGAATTTTTAAATTCTTCTGTCCATTTTGTATCCTCTTGTTTTATCTTCCACTCAACAATCTTCTGCCAGGCTACTTTTTTTTTCATCTCATTTTAATTTTCTCTCTCTAGGGGTTCAGTTTGGCTCTTTTGTTATGACTTTCACTTTCTGCTCAACATTTAAAACTTATAGAGTTATGCTATAAAGCTGCTATAGTCAGCCTTTTGATTACTATATTGGGTTCTTTCACCTACCACCTTCTCCTCCCTTCCAACCCTCAACCCTAGGTAGGAGAGAAAGGATAGAAGGGAAAGGGGGTGTCAATTTTGTTAGACTATTTCCTGCTGATTAGGGATGTCACAATCTTTGGGGTAAGTATGACCTTTGCCATCAGGATAGCCAATTTCTTTTGCTCATGACCAACCACTTGATGGGCCACAGCAACAGCAACCAGCAGCAGCAGCAGCAGGGGGAGCAGCAGCTGCCACAGCCTCTCGGGACTCTGGCATTTTTATATAAGCCCTCAAGAGTTCCTAGAATTCCAAATGTAAACTATCTTCAGCTGGCAAAATCATGCCCCTGTCGGAGCATGAAGCAAATCATAGTCAGCTGCTGTGGACAATCTCAAGCAGCCCCATATTCCACACCTGGGACTAAAACAAAAACATATCCCCATACTATAACGGGGTCTTTAAAGAAACGAAAATTCTCACTACAAGCTGCTTCAATGTCATCTTTTAATTCCAACTCTGTAAGTGTCAATGGATTGGTCATTTTTCTGATTATGGATTATGTTTTGCTATCCTTTTTTTTTTGTTTGCCTCCTATTTTTTGTTTAGGTGGAAGATAACGAGGAATTCTATTTTGAGAGGTGTAGAATATTTCTGTATTCCTGTAATACTCCCCCTCCTTCTCTCTGGAAGCCTCTAACTTGGTACCTGACACAAGTTGAATCTCAATAAACATTTCGTGACTCTGGTTTTTATTTCAACACACAAAATATCTTTAATGGCAAGTCTCGTTGTTTTGGCTACCTGGCATCTATAATTTCTGCCAGTGATGTAGAACCTGCCTCTTACTACAGACACTGCAATGCCAGTGTCCGGCCCGACACCGGTTCTTTGAGGAAGGTAGTTGATGGGGTATGGAGTCAGCAATGATGTCAAGGTTTATTTATGTTTGGTAATTCTTCTGTCTATAACTCTATGCTATTCTAAAACCAAAAGCCGTTGGCTTCTGGTAATTAACTCCTGCTGCTCTGAGCACCCCCCAGGTTCAGCAGGGGATAAAGAAGAAAAGAGAATTAACTGGTAGGGCTCTTTTCTCCCTGGCTCTGGAAACTTGTTAATTCTTCATGAACCAGAGAAAGAAGAGAAGAGAAGAGAAGAGAAGAGAAGAGGAGAGGAGAGGAGAGGAGAGGAGAGGAGAG
>NC_034599.1:98728229-98770140 GCF_900095145.1 Mus pahari
AGAGGAGAGGAGAGGAGAGGAGAGGAGAGAAGAGGAGAGAAGAGGAGAGAAGAGGAGAGAAGAGGAGAGAAGAGGAAAGAAGAGAAGATCTTTTACACAGGCAATAGGCACAGATACACACACACACACACACACACACACACACACACACTCATACTCATCCAGACACACATACTCTGGTCATGCCTGACCACCAGTCTCATCGACTCCATAAGCGTCCATGCATACTTACATATACATGCATATACCTACACATGTATATATATAGAGAGAAACAGACATATACATGTATAGATTTGGTGGATGGAACACAAGCTTCAATGAGCAAGCTCCAAAGCAGAAAAAACTCACTCATTCTGGATGAAGCAGGAAAAAAAGAAACTCCCATCTTTATTGCTGAGAGAAAGAAAAGCTTCTCCCTTATTGTCATTCTTAGTTCTTATACTTTATTTATTTATTGTAATGACTTACAGTCTGTAGTCCGACTAACCCAACAATGGGCAGTGTGGATGGGAAGTCCAAGAACTTAGTAGTTGCTCAGTCCCACGAGGCTAGTTGTCTCAGCTGGTCTTCTGTAGAAGTAGGTTCCAACGGATGTGCTAGCTAATACGTGCAAGAAGTCAAAGAATGGTGAGTCTTTCTATGTCCTTAGGTAGGCCTCCAGCAGAAGCTGTGGCCCAGATTAAAGGTGTGTGCCACCACGCCTGGAACTGGGACTTGTTTTGTCCCGAGCTGACCTGGGACTCAGAGATCTGCCTGCCTCAGACACCTGGCATGTGCTACCTTGCATGGGCTTAAGATTTTCATGGCCACTATGCCTCAAGATCTCCATGTCAAGATCCAGGTCAGAAACCTGTCTTCTAGCCTCAAGATTGGATCACAAGTGTGCGCTCTGGATTGTAGTTCATTCCAGATGTAGTCAAGCTGACAACCAGGAATAGCCACCACAGTGTATACACACATTTCTATATACATATCTAGATACAAATCTGCATTTATATTGGGATTCTCAAGAGCACCCCCAGGTTCAGTAATACACTAGAAAGACTCAAAGAACTCAGGAAAACTTTTCTGCTCATGGTAATATTTTATTTCCATGAAAAGATACACATTCGAATCGGCACAGGTTGATTCCGGGGGAACTAGACGCTGTCCCTGACAAGAAGAGTAGCACAGTCAATTCTGTATCCTTCCAGCAGTGACACATGTCAACGCGTGTCATATGTTGACAGTAGGGAAGCTCACCTAAACTGCCTGGATATGTATTGACATTTAGGCATTTGGTCACTCGTTACCAGACAGACAATTACTCAGCCTCCAGTCAGGTCAGAGGGACACAGTGACCCAAGCCTCAGGCTTTTGATGTGATTCCAACTCTTGATCTAAACTGCTGTCACTGCACAGGGCTTTAGGCATACAAAGGTGGGATAACCCAAAGGTCAGTGCCCTCTTCCCAGGAACCAGGACAAGACTCAATACTGAAAACCTTGGGACTATAGAGGTTCTGAGTAAACCAGGCCCTGTAGAGTCAACCCTTGTGCACATCATTATCCCATCAGTAAATATCTAAGCAGTTTACGTTTTGATTAATGTAAATAATGTTGCTTTGAACACACTTGCACATGTTTTCAGGGAGGACTTGCTGCTTTCCCATAGAGTGGTACATAGAATTAGGGACTTTTTATCTTGGTCTATTCCTGTGAGACCCTGAACAAGCCTTGACTAAATTGTGCCATTTCCGGCCAATGAGATGGTTCAGCAGATGAATGTATTTGCCATCAAGCTTGATTAATGAATTAATTAACCCCTGGGAGCCACATGAGAGAACCGACTTGCAAGTGGTCCTCTGATTTACGTACATGAACAGAGAAAAAGTATAAAAAATTAAATATTTTAAAAGATTATGACTGCTCTACTCCTTGCTCTTTCCTTCCTGACTTCTACATTGATAAGCAAACTCACTTTCTAGCAGCCATCTGTGGGAACACATGGACTCCTTCAGTCTGTAGCTATGGTGATCCATTTCCATCTGGGGTGTGGTGTGTTTTGGAATGGTTTGGAATGTCTCCTAAGAGCTGGGACCCAGGAGTCCAGCGCCCTGCCCCCTGGGCAGTTTTTATGCTGATGCAGGCTGTAGATCTTTCTCTGCTCTTTCATTTCTTGGCTGTGCATGGTTTGTTCAAACCAAACCTAGGTTCTTTTCACGGGAGTCTTTCCCAAACCTGAAGATTAATAAACTCTTGATAGAGGTGGACATGGCACATCTCCAGGATCTTCATCACCTCTAATTCCATCATCTGACAAACCACCCTCACAGAAGCTGGCTTCAGGCTGTGTCCTTGGAAGGACTAGAAGATGTCGCTTTATTAACTCTCAGAATTCCTATTTGCCCTGACAGTCAGGCTTTTGATTAAATGGGGAGGAAGAGGATGACAGAGAGAAAGCACAGGAGAGATATTAAATGCAGTCAGAACGGGTGATTTATTGCCCTCTCAATTCAGTGTGGCAATCATGAATATAATAAATGTGTCTCCTAAGAAACTTTTCTTCTTCTTCTTTTTTTTTCCCACCAAGTTCTTTGGTTGGCTCTTTTGTGGCCTTCAATCTCTACCCACAATTTTTTTTCTTTGACTCTTTGTTTAAATTTGAATACATTCTAGCAAAGTTGTCTAAAGTCCCACTAAGTTGAGCCTAGGAAGCTGGCTGGTAAGGACGTGGAGCAATTACAGCAGCAACGCAAGAGCCTTCTCTGTGGCTGCTCACGAGCGTCTTGGCTGCTGGAGAGAAACACTAGTCTGAATCTCTGGCTCACTCTCCTTCTACAGAACAGGGTTACTTTTCAATGACAAAGTTTGCAGATGGCTCAGTGGTTAAGAACACTGACTGCTCTTCCAGAGATCACGAGTTCAATTCCCAGCAACCACATGGTGGCTCACAACCATCTATAATGGGATTCAATGCCCTCTTCTGGTGTGTCTGAAGATAGCTACAGTGTACTCATATGCATAAATAAATAAATCTAAAAAAAATTAAGTCAAAATCTATGTGATATGAGATTCATCGTCTCAACATTCATAAGTCCACATTTTGGCAATTTTTAGTGGATTTACAGTGTGACCTCAACATTATCTAATTCCAGAGCATTTGCCTTACCTTAAAAACTAAGTCTTGTATCAAGCAGCTGTCACATCTGACTCCTCCAGCCCCGCAACCACTCATCTATTCCCTGACAAGAACCTGTGTACTCTGGAAACTTCCTGACGAGGGTACCCTACAATTCTATTTTCTGTGTAGCTTCTTTGACACAGCTCATGTTTAAGGCTCACTCACAATAAATTCTGTACAGTCATTTTAAATTTTAAATCGCAACCATTTATTTTCTGTTTATTTATGTTAATCTATGAGGGAAAGGCACATGCGTGCCACACAGTACACACAGGGAGGTCAGGGTTGGTTCTCTCCTTCCACCACGTGGGTCTTGGGGATCAAACTCAGGTCGTCAGGCTTGGTGGCAAGCGCTTTTACCCCCGAGTCGTCTCACCTGCCTGTGACTGGATTTATGAAGAGCTGTGAACTCCTGTCCAGCGTCCCACCCACCCTTCTGGACCCCAAAGGGGAGCAAAATGATGAGAATCATTTCAGGCAGAATGATGCTGAGGAAGAGCTGATCCAGCAGGGAGAGATGAGCCCCAGGCAAGGAAGACCAGGAGTGGCAGCCACACGAAGCATCAAGGTTACATATTTCAATTTTAGCATCAAGTAGACACAGTGATTGCTAAGAGCTGTAGGGAGATGAAGTCTCTGAGAATGACAAGTACAAAGAGGAGAACACAGGATGAGCACTGTGCACCACTGGCTTTATCTGTGAGGAAGATACTACTGAAGCCCCATTTAGTAGATGGGCTAACTGAGGCTCACTGAGGTTAAGCATGTGGTCTGCTTGGCATAGTCTGTATATAAAATAAAGCCAGGATATAAATGCTGGGAAACACTGGAAGTCCTACCTGCAGAAATCTAGGATTAGACACAGATTTCAAACAAGACAGAGAAAGTCCTTCAATAAAACAGGAAAAGTTACTTGCTCCAGAACAAGAGAGACTTTGTTTTTTTGGTCACAGAAGAAGGACACTGTCACTTATGTCAATGATTAGAACAGTATTCTAGTTTGTTTTCTGTTATGATGAAACACTGACCAAAAGCAAATCCTAGAGAGAAGGGTTTACATGGCTTACACATCCTGAACACAGTTGAACTTTAAGGGAAGTCAGGGTAGGACTCATGGAGGACAGCTGCTTCCTGGCTTTTTAGCTAATGTTTTTATACTAGGCCCACCTTCCTAGGAGTGGCGCCGCCCACAGTGGATTGGGCCTTCCTATATCACTTACAACCATGAACAATTCTTCAAGAGAGGATAAAACTCAGGTGATTCTAGTTT
The DNA here is from genome assembly GCF_900095145.1 of Mus pahari. Taxonomy (NCBI): domain Eukaryota; kingdom Metazoa; phylum Chordata; class Mammalia; order Rodentia; family Muridae; genus Mus; species Mus pahari. The sequence continues at coordinate 98,732,665 of NC_034599.1, forward strand.
GGGTCAAAAACTAATCAGCACAAAAGACATCCAGGAACACATAATGTCTGTGCATAAACAGTGTCTAATTATCCCATTTCTTTCTTTCTTTCTTTTTTTTTTTTTTTTTTTGGTTTTTCGAGGCAGGGTTTCTCTNTGTAGCCCTGGCTGTCCTGGAACTCACTTTGTAGACCAGGCTGGCTTCGAACTCAGAAATCTGCCTGCCTCTGCCTCCTGAGTGCTGGGATTAAAGGGGTGCGCCACCACGCCTGGCAATTATCCCATTTCTAACCCATTGCATTGAGCAGAATGTTTCCATTTCATACTTTGAAACAGGGTCTTGCTGAATAGCTCAGGCTGGCCTTAAATTTCCAGCTATCTTCCCACCCCACCTTTCTGAGAACTGGCATTACAGGCATGTACTACACACCTCATCTCTTATTCATACTTTAACAGGTATGTTCTGGGTTATGTGCTGCTGTGCATCTGTGTGTCTCTCTCTGCCCGGCACTGGCTCTAGGCTACAGACAGTCAGTGCACACCAGGAATGCACTCACTGTTTACATAGTAATAGGAAACTCACCCTTTACAGGGAAAACAGCTTTACAAAGCCAGAATTCTAAAGCTACCTGAGACTTTTCTACAGTAAGCCACAACATAAAATGTCTGAACGCATCAGGCTAAGGACTGCAGAGCTAAGAGGAGGGACTTGTTCATCACAGAGTTGAAATGAGGCTTGTTCTAGAGGTAATGAGGCAGTACCCTCGCCTCTCATCGGTGGTTTATAGCTTCAGCTTCCACCACTCTGTCCAGACACTGATGGGTGCATCTGAGGTTAAGGAGGCATTCTTTAGGAGCACTGAAGCACAGCCACAAAAAAAACGATGACATGATGGTGATGTCTCAGGCCATTTCAGCCTGTCTCGGGTTTGGGTTGGGCTTGTGCATGGTTTGATCAGACTGTTGGATTGTGTGGTACTTGATGTTTTCAAGGGCAAAATAAGGTTGGAGCCCAATCCATAGAAATCCAGTTACAAAGCTTTTATGTGGAAAATTGCCATGGAATTAAAAAAAAAAACCTGGAAGAAAAATAAGGTAAAAACAATGTGAAATTGATGTCATAAATCTAAACCACAAGGCAGTGGATGAACTTAATTCTTCACCAGGATGGGGTTGCTTCCTGCTCAGAGAAAAACAGTCTGAGGCAGGACTGGGGAAGGGCTGTATATTCCTGGGGGCCTGGTTACTAAGAGGCTGAGGCAGGAGATCATTTGAGCCCGGGAGTTTGAGGCCAATTTGGGAATTATGGTGAGAACTTTCTCTAAAAATAGATGACAAGAACCAACGTTTAGCTTTTAAGAAAGAGTGCACTACTTTGGGGCTTTTCAAAGGCAGAGAATAGGAAACCACTTGGGTCCTTATCTGAAGAGACCTCATGTCTTCAGAGACACTTCCGGTGAACGGCTGACGGGAAGCTGTTACTGCATCTGTGGATCTTGGAGTCCGGGCCCCTTTCCAGATCAAACCACTTAAATTCAGACCTCAAAGGCATGAGGGAGCCCCAGAGAGAAACCATTGCTGCCTGGACACCTGGCCATCTGGAACGCCCGCTTCACTCCTGAGAGAAACATCTGTTCTCTGGGAATGTCTTCATTAACAGTGTACACTAACTATAGAGAGCAGATTCTGTGGTAATATGTATGGGGTGGCTAGTGCTATAATATATGGAGCGAGCATGGCAGAGGATTACTCTAGAGGGTCAGTTCTCTTCTTCCATTGCACCTGGGTTCCAAAGATTGAACTCAAGCCACCAGGCATGAATGGCACGTGCACTACCCACATAGCCATCTTGCCACCCCCTGCTTCTAAGCTGATGGGTTGTAATAGAGATAATCCTGCCTATGGGTAGATTATGTTCTCTAAGACCTTGTGACTGTATAATGGTCTTTAAGAAGGATTCCAAGTTGGAGGCTTCCACATATGACAACGTAAATGGCCACGTGGGACATTCTCTCTGGCAAGGAACTGCAAGCAGCATGTTACATATCGGGGGTGTCCCGCATCAGACACCCCAAGAAGCTGGACCCTTGTCCTTTGACCATAGATAAAGGGATTCTCACACCTGATTCAAATGGACTCCTCTCCAGCTGAGCTTCCAGGTGGGAGCACAGTACAGCTTAACACAGGGAGCACAGCTAACACAGGGAGCACAGCTAACACAGGGATCCCAGACTCTCTTAATGCTGACTAGAGGACCTCCCTAAGCTGCGCCAGAGCTCCTAGCCCACAGGAACTGCAAGCGAATAAAGGGGTGCTATTCTAAGCTACTAAATTCCTGGTAACTTACCACGAAGCAGTGAAACTTAACCACATATTTTATCTGTGGACCCATAAGCACAGCTGTAAATTTAATAAATGATCCTGTTCGGTAACAACAGCAACGACAACAACAACAGCAACAACAACGAGATCAGTGTTTGAGAGTTTCGAGTGCCACAGAGTTTCACAATGCACAGTCTATCAAAAACACATTTAGTATTCTTTCATGTGATGGTCAGTTACGGGTTGCCAGAAGTAGAGTTGTGGGAGAAGCTCAGGAGAGCAAAGTGTATGATACTCACAGGCCCTAAGACAGGAGGTCAGAACCCCATGAAGGGCCGCATGGGAAAGACCCCAGATTGTTAGAGAGGCAGAAGATAGAAGGGGGAAATGTGGAGTACAGCCTTTAGTGGGGTCTCCTTAGGGAAAGCAAACCAAGACGGGGCTTGTGTGTTCAGGGCTGAACAACCTTGGTGGGAGCTATAGACTATAGGTGTGCTTTCTAAGTGCTTGGTGCCCTGCCTAATTTCTATCAGAAGAATATGATTTCCTGGGGTGAGGGGGCATGTGTGTCCCCAGTGGCTTCTAAGCATCTCAGAGGCTGGTGCTAGACTGAGCTGAGCCCGTCATCTCTAAGAACTGACCAGCCCTTGAGGGGAAGCCTCAGCTACAAAGATTTCTTTGTGTGTGTGTGTGTGTGTGTGTGTGTGTGTGTGTGTGTGTGTGTGTGTGTTCCATGTGGGTGTACATGTGTGTGTATATTCCATGAGGGTGTACATGTGTGTGTGTTCCATGTGGGTGTACATGTGTGAGTACACATGTGTGTAGAGACCAGAGATCAACATCTGATGTCTTCAATTACTTTCCACCTTATTTACTGAGATGGGGCCTCTCACTGAATCTGAAGCACAGTGATTCACCCAGGCTCTAAGGATCTATGAGTTTCTGCTTCCGTAGCACTATGGTTACAAACTCACACTGCACCTGTCTTCACGTACGTATGGCAAGCACCTTACTGATGAAGCCATCTTCCCATGCACTCTTTTAAAAATATATGCCCTCTATAAATATGACAAAATGTAATAGCAAAATTCAAAATATATACAAAATAAAAATAACTTTCCACCCTGTAATGAGCTAATGCTTCTGGAAATACTAACCACATTGTCTTATTCTGAATATTAAAGAAATGTTTGTATCAGACTGATTTTAAAGGGGGCGCTGGCCTCTTTCTAGTTTGGACTGTTTTCTACGTTAATTCATATTGATTATTCAAATTCCTTACTTCTATTCAGTTGGCTACAGATGGCCTCTAGCTCTTAGCCAAAAGGGGTTTAGAAGGATAAATATCTGGGAGCAAGTTTTGGTGAGCTCCCTAAAATACATTCCTCCTAGCGCTCTGCAGAAAGCAAATTAAAAACCTTGGCAGCCGAGGTGATCGGACTGACACAGAAATCCCCTGGCAAAGATGCTCCTGCCCCTTGCATGGCTGGTCCTTTCCCTCTGCCTGAACTCCAGGGCTTAGTTAGGGTTTTGACATTGACATTTGGAATATTTTGGCTTCCCTTTAAACTTTGAAATGTGTGATTATGTAAAACATTCTTTAAAATTATACAAATATATACCATTTTGGCAGGTTCTGATTAGTATAACCTTCTTAGAAATGCTGCATGAAGTTCAGGATGGGGGTAGCCTTTTTGGCGTGAACGATTGCTCATAAAACACTCAAGACTCAGTTTTGAAAGACTAGGTAGGGAAATTGCCCTGGAAAGCGTTCAGTTTGCATCTGTCTCCCAGCACTGTCTGTGGTTATTAGTGGCCTTGCGTGGTTTTATTGTATTTGCAGGCCTGTGCAGATGTTGTCAGGAATCACGTGCTGGGAGAAGCTGTGCTCTAGCATTTTGGATAGGGAAGCGACCATTCTTGGGGAAGATCACCCATCCTCATGGCCCCACCACAGATTAATTCGATGACCTGGGCTGCACTGACCATAGTACCCCTTCCAAGACTCAACATGGGCAGCCTGCTTTCTGTGTTGTAAACAAATTGGCCCTGTCTGAGCAGCACTGTCTACAGCATTTGGGAAGGAAATTGCAGTATAATCAATCAGGAGGGGACAGGGACTTGTAATCAGCACAGTAGATTTTGGAACCATGTGGACACTCCCCAAGGACCTTACATGGAGTTCAGAATCTTTGCAGTTATTGGCAATGGTGCTGTTTTATGAGGTCACAAATAAATATGCTTTATTCAGAATTTCGAGTATTGACCGGATTGTCTGTGTTGCCCAAATTCATGGTGCTCACTCCATGCAGGGTAGTGGAGCATCACTGGTGTTTAGTCGGGCCTTTTCTGATTCCTAGATCATTTGTGGGTGCCAGCTGGAGGGCATCTACTATGTCATTGCTTTTCCTTCCACACCCGGTCCACCCCTCACCCTCACTTGGCTACTCCTAATCTTCCTTCAGCCCCAAGAATTGTCTTTCCTCTGGGAAATAAGAATGCTCAGCTGGTTCCTTTTATCGGAGAGAGTGCTTTGGTCACAGGGCCTAGGGTGCTTAAGATCCATCTCCCTGCCTCTGCAGGGTCAGGTGACAGCCTAAGTAGCAATTATTTCCCTTTTCCAACAAAGAGAAACGAGATTAGAGTTTAGCACCCGGGCTGTTATTTCATAAAGAGTTCAGAGCATCAGCACCATTGCCAGATCTTCATCAGCACAATTCAATTTCCTCAGGTGGCAGAGAAGAGGGGAAGAGAGATAGTTAGGTTACCTTTCTCCCGTTCAAGCACATCTAACAAGAGTGCCCCCCTCCCCAACCCAGTCTCCAGATTCCAAGAAGAGAGCAGCAGCCACCGAGGCTCCTGGGTGCCGCTTAAAATATGAAGAGGAGCCCTTCAGTTTCAAGACTGGATGCTTTTCTGCTTTTTCAGTCAGAGAGAGCTGACCCGACTTTTCATCTTCTGATAGCTTTCTGCAGCGCCCTGCAGAATAAATGTTGCTTGGATTGCCCGTGATTTACAACCCTTCTCATTTGCTTCTCGTATCTCCCCATCCCAGAGCACAGGAGGCCTTCCTTCCCTCTCCTGTCTCAAAGCAATTTCCCTTATCTCCCACAAGTTCAAGGCCCTTCTCCTTTATGGGCTGCCAACTCCCCTAAATAATGTTTGTCTGCTTGCTTGCTTTCTTCTTTGTTCTCCTTCCCCCTCCCTCCGGGTCTCTTCCAACCACTTCACCCTACCCCTGCTCCCACTCTCTCTAGCTAGAATCAGGGTTTTATCAAAGGGGCCAATCCCACACAAACATATAATTCTGCTATTCATTAAAGAATGCGGATTCTTGGCGTTTTGAGGTTTGGCCCTCACTAGCCCATTCTCAGGAGAGCCTTTCTCATTCTTAATATTCTATTGTAAAGCAGGGCAGGCGTGGGGAGGGTGGAAGGGGAGTAATAATGTTTCTTTAATAACTGAGAGATGCTGGCTAAGCGTTCGCAATTGCTCTTATGAATCACAGAGCTTTGTGGTGATCGTTGTCACAATATTCCCGAGGTGTCTGAGAATTAGTGTACAGAGAGATGGGCCAGTAAGTTTCCTTCCCCAGGTGTGCCTAAGACAAAGACAGTGTGTGGAGTTGATCTGGCAGGTGTGTGTGTGTGTGTGTGTGTGTTAATGTAAGGAAGGGAAGTCTGTAAGACAGACAGTGCTAAGGAAGCTAACCATGTTGTGCAAAAGAAACTTTTTAAACACAGTATAAGACATAGATGTCATTTTGATCCTAGCTGTGGGCCAAGGGGACCGGGGAATTTATAAGATCTAGTAAAGAGATGCCTCTAATGAGTTATAAATTACCCAACCTGCCTTGCATACGTGTAAAGTAGGTTGTAGGTGAGAAGTTGTAGGTGCTGGCTGCTAGGAGACAGGCTGGGACAAATGGAGAAGAGACAGAGAAAGTGCATGTCTGTCTGCTGTAGCAGCCAGAGAGAAAGCCCGGAGAGTCCACCTTCTCCTGTCGTCTGCCTGACACGCCATCAGTTGGAAGTCATGGCGGTTGTAGATTATGTTGCCATCTAAGTGTTCATAAACAGGTGTCCCGGGTTAGCACATGATCCATGCAATAATGGAGGCTTGCTATTCCCTCTAGCCAGCTCTGAAAACCATCTCTACTTGAGAGATGGCGAAATACTCCCACTTCAGAAGCAATGGCTTAACTTCCATGACTCAAGCAAATGCAGAGACGTGCATGAGTAGTTGCTCCTCATGATGCTGCTGGGTGTGCAGCAGGGAGTGGAGGGGTCTGTGGTCAAAGCCAGCCTAGGAGTAGCTGCCCGGTCCTTGGCTCCCTGCATGCCCCAGCCCCCAACAAGTATATCTCCTGTTTCTCCAGGCAAGCTTCTTGCTTCTAAGAAAAAGGGGTGCTTTGAGAATGACAGGAGCCCTGTGTTCCTTTGGGGTGCTCTGGGTAGACACTGTTTTCCAGCACCTAGAGGAGGTTCCAGAGTAAAGGTAAGTGGGGACAGGTATTTGGCCATCAACGAACTCACTGTCTATTTGGAGAGATAAGAAGCCAACACACACACACACACACACACACACACACACACACACACACACACACACCAGGTCCAGTGGCACATATCTGTACTCCCCGCACTCAAGAGGCAAAGGCTCTCTTAAGGAGTTCCAAGCCAGCCTTGGCTCTGTGAGATCCTGTCTCAAAAACAAACCAAACACCACCACCACCACCACCAAACCCCGAAGTACAGTTACATCTTTAGTTTAATGTATTCCGTCTTTTATATAAACATCACCTTTCACAGACTTGGATCAGCACAGTGACCTGAACAGGAAGTTCTGCTGCCTAAGAGGTTTGCACAGGAAGAACCCGAGGCCTGGGAAAGTTAAGTAACAGATTCTCAGAACACGACAAAGTTAGGTAATATTCCTAGAATGCTTCAGTGGGGAGAAGAATGGCTGCTCTGCCGTGGACTCCTTACATCGGGCCTCTGTTCAGGATCGCTGTGCTGACATAAGCAAAAAACAAAACAAAACAAAACAAAACAAAACAAAAAAAACCCTAGGACAGGGGACTTGGGCAAGCCACTTGGACCAAATCCAGCCAGCCAATCCTCTTTGCAAATGACCATGAGCTGGAGCACGGCCACACCCACTTGCTCATGGAGTCTCTGCTGTCAATCTCGGCTGCTTCAGACCGTTTGGCCTTCGGGACCTTTTCAGAGAAAGTTGGCATAGGCTGGGCTAGAGCATAGCTTCAAATAATTAACCCCATTGAATTAAGCACCAGAGAGTCTCCCCCTACCTGGTGTCCTTTGAGCTGGGCTGTGCGAGAGACGTTAATTGCTGTATGACAAGCCTAGATGGACCACAGAGCAGGAGCCATGGTAGTGATCGGTAATAGCCCATTACTAATGATAACACTGTGGTGGCCATCATCAGCGAGGGCCACCCAGGCTCAGGCTCTTGGGCGCATGCTTCACGAACCCCCTGTTCACTCGCACGATTTCGGGTTCAGGGGGTTAAGTAAACGGTGTCAGAGCAATGAGCTGGTAAATGGTGAAGCCAAGCTAGAGTTCTCCCTCCCTCGTCCGTCAACTCCAGAGTCTGGGCTCTAGCTTCCCATGTGTCTGCTGGTTTCCTCTTCGATTACCAAGAGTAAGCGCCAGGAGATTTCATTTTCTCTGCTTCTTATTGGCTCTCAGCAACAGAAGTCCTTATGGCCTGTGCCTGCCCACTGTTCCCATCACATGGCCTCTTCACAGGCAGATCACAGAGTATTTCCACGGCTAGGAGGACTTTCTCTATGTCTACCAAGAAGAACATTATTTAGGGGTAGGAGTTGATTTTGGAAATAGGGTCATGTATAGCCTGATCTGGCCTTAAACTTGTTACATAGCTGAAAAGGAGACTGAGTAATTTTCCTTCAAGTACCTTCCAAGTTCTAGAATTACAGGCACAGGATGATACCATGTACGATTTAAGATGAAATCTTGCTTTGTTTTGTGAGACAGGTTATTGGCATGTAGCCCAGGCTGGGTTTAGACTTACTACATAACCCCAGTTGGCTTTTGATTTATAATGTGTCTGCCTTTGAGTGGCTGGAGGATAGGCCTGTGCCTCCACACCTGGCTAAGATGGGAGCCTTTACATGGATCAGAGTCATCATGGCAGTAGCTTAGCCCCTTCGCCATACACTGTAGCATAATAGAATCGGCAACAAAGCAACATTTGCCATATTCTGTGGTGTTCAGCAAGTCACAAAGCCCTATTCACTCTCAAAGGAAGAGGATTACACTGGAGTGAAGGGCACTGTAGATCAGCTAAGCCTCCTGTAAACTCATTGCTGCTAAGCAGCAAGTCAGGGATCAGAGCCATGTGGGCTGAGTCTCCCCACAGGCCCAGCGGTCCTTCCTTCCCCATCTGCTTCTGTTGCCACATGAACTGTCCAGGCCTGCGAATCTCAAGCCATGAGAATTGTAGGCAGCTTTCATTGGCTCTCAACGTCACACTGAACAGCCTTTTAAGATCGAGACCCATCAGTTCTCTAGAACAAACCCTTTAAAGTGGGTTTTGCTTGTCTGGTTTTGTCTGTCTTTGCTTATTTGTTTGAGACAGGATCTCATATAGCTCATGCTGGCCTCAAACTCAACCTCACTTCTGGCCCTCCTTCCCCACCTCCTGAGTGATGGGATTACAGGTGTGCACCATCGCTCAAAGTGTCTGCTTGGCCAATATTCTACCAACTGAATTGCATTTTCAGCCCAGGGGAAGGTCTAAAACACGCCCCGTTTGTCTTGGAGTGAAGCTGACACAGAAACCAGTCTTGTTGAGAGAATCTAGGTGGTTCAGGATAATAAAACAATGAGCAGAGCCATGGATCAAACCTTAGCTGATGTTTCATACATATCCAATGATGTGCTGGCTGCCGGATTCTGTTCTTCCCAAGGACAGCTTTGGCAAACGTGGAAACATTGAACAAATACGCAGGGAAGACATAATGCTGCTCTCCCATTTAAATCAGTTCAGAAATATTTGTGTATGTGCTGAGTTTGAATTCCTTTCCCAACGGAATCCAGTAAAGATAGATCAGACCCAGAGCCTCTATGAAGAAAATCACCAATGCGTGCACAAGACACCTTCTGTCACCACAGCAAGTCATCTTGTTATTTCTGGGGAGACAGACTGTTACTAATTCCCTTACAACAACCTTTGCCACGTGTCTGTAGGCTGCGTCTGTGCCTGATGTCTTAGCTTTCTTCTTCTGCTTTAATTTCCCACACAGTCATACAGCGAGCAGACTCCACAGAGAGTGTTGTCTACTGTTTATTAGTGTATGATAAAAAACAACCCTGTGGAAACATAAAGTGTTCGCTACTCCTGAGTCTGAGACAGACTGTGAGTTCACTCAGGCTCATAAAAGAAAGGCTCAAAAGGACAACAGAAACCCACGCTGGGCTTGAGAGAGAATGCAGATTGCTGAGATCGCTTTAGTAGATGTATGAACGTGTTTTGTTTTGTTTTTAAATCATGATTAAGTTAGGCAGTCCCAATACCATTTTTAATATGCCAGCACATTATAGAGTATCGGCGTCAATCATACAAGGATAAGGTCCGCAGTAATTGACAAGGGCAAAAACGTGGAATTTAGCAGAACTGAATTTATTGTCTTGTGGAAGCCGACATCAAGAATACATGTTAATGGTAACAAGGACACATGCTCCACTATGCTCATAGCTGCCCTATTTATAATAGCCAGAAGCTGGAAAGAACCCAGATGTCCCTCAACAGAGGAATGGATACAGAAAATGTGGTACATTTACACAATGGAGTACTACTCAGCTATTAAAAACAATGAATTTATGAAATTCCTCGGCAAATGGATGGATCTGGTGGATATCATCCTGAGTGAGGTAACCCAATCACAAAAGAACTCACTTGATATGCACTCACTGATAAGTGGATATTAGCCCAGAAATCTAGAATACCCAAAAATATAATCTCCAAAACACAAGAAAATCAAGAAGAAGGAAGACCAAAATGTGGGTACTTCATCCCTCCACAAAACAGGGAATAAAATACCCATGGAAGAAGTTGCAGAGACAAAGTTTGGAGCTAAGATGAAAGGATGGACCATCCAGAAACTGCCCCACCTGGGGGTCCATCCCATAATCAGCCACCAAACATAGACATTATTGCATATACCAGCAAGGTTTTGCTGAAAGGACCCTGATATAGATATCTCTTGTGAGGCTATGCCAGTGCCTGGCAAATACAGAAGTGGATGCCCACAGTCATCTATAGGATAGAACACAGGGCCCCTGTGGGAAGCCAGGTAATTCGCCATTACAAGATGGTGCTGACTTCCTGCATGCTTTCTTGATAAACAAGCAATGTGCGCATGTGCATTCGGGTATCCGCTGAGTCACTGCTCAACCCGGAGCATGTTAATGAGGTTCTGATGGCATATCCAATCAGGAGGCTCCACGCCTATCCTAAGCATATATAAGCAGCACCAGTTTTGGGGCTCGGGGTCTTTCACCACAGCAATCAAGCTCTCCCAATAAACGTGTGCAGAAGAATCCTGTTGTGTGGCGTCTTCCTTGCTGGCGAGGCGGGCGTCCACGGGCTCTCAATGGAGGAGCTAGAGAAATTACCCAAGGAGCTGAAGGGGTCTACAACCCTGTAGGTGGAACAACAATATGAACTAATCAGTACCCCCAGAGCTCATGTCTCTAGCTGCATATGTAGCAGAAGATGGCCCAGTCAGCCATCATTGGGAAGAGAGGCCCCTTGGTCTTGTAAACTTTATATGTCCTATACAGGAAAGGCCAGGGCCAAGAAGTGGGAGTGGGTGGGTAGGGGAACAGGGCTGGGGAGGGTATGGGGGACATTCGGGATAGCATTTGAAAAGTAAATGAAGAAATATCTAATAAAAAAATTAAAAAAATATTAATGTAGAAGATCAAAAACAAAACAAAACAAAAAACAAAACAACAAAAAAAGAGAATACATGTTAAAGATCAAATCCATAGAGCACAATCATGTATACGAGAGAAGACAAGACATTTACCTTTTGCTACCAAAACTTGAAAAATACACACAGTTCCAGAAGTGCATTTTTTTTTCGAGTTGGGGAAAAATATTTCACCAGATTAAATGGAGATGGAAAATGGAGAGGTAATGTTCAGTATTGTAGGAAACTAAAAACTCAGAAGAAGTTTTTAGGAACTAAAAGTTTTAGGAACTAGAAGTTTTAGTAGGAACTAAAAACTCTACAGAAGGACAATTGGGATGGATTTGTAGGAAGGTTCCAGTAACCTCCAGTTGTCCCTTTATGATACAGTCCCACAGCAGGGAAAATGCAGTTGTCATCATGGAAGGTGGGTCTCCATTCCTACAAAGACCTTTGTTTTCTGAACTTACTGGAGTTAGGACAGAGCTAGACTTCTGAGGGCTGGGAGGCTGGGGTGGGGGGGTTAATAAGGAGGTGCAGATGTGGGAAGTTTGGAGTCTATATTGTTAAATAAAGGAGAAATATGGAGAGCTTGTAGAGAGAGAAGCTAATATGGATTTTCCCTTCAGAAGAGCTGTCAGGAGAGGTGATAGGCTCATGGTCACAGACTGATGAAACCTTGAAGTGGCACAACCTTGGATGAGTTAGGATACTTAGCACAATGGGGTTAGAAGGAGACAGAACCTCTCCAGAATATCAGGAGAAATACAGCATCATGGCCCGGGCAGCAGCCGTGAAGACCCTGGAAGGCAGACTTGGTCCCTCCGGTCCCTTCAGATCCCAAGGACGAAGCAAGTTCAGAGGAACTTATAATCAGGCATGTGACCCAGCCTGTGGCAGGAGCCTTGGTGGCAGGCGCTAGGTGGGACCATAAACTAACCCTGCAAGGTGTGTGTGTGTGTGGGGGGGGGGGTAATAAATTCTGTGTCTAGGGAGGTGTGGTCTGGTTTCTGAGAGAGAAAAAGTGTTACAGTAGAGCTTCTGTAACCTAGCATATATGATAATGCTCTGGGTAAAGAACTGGTAGGGAAGAATACTGGGAAAACATGTGGAAAACAGGGGAAAACATATTAGTATCAGTGACTGCTTGACCCATCAGGACATCATCTTCTTTAAAAGAAAACTAACTAAATTGGAGGAATATCAGTGACATCTGTAACAAAGCAAGACCTCTGGAGGAAGGAGATTCCAGGGTTTGCTCAGCAATTCGACATGAGCTGGCATTCTGAAGTTCCCGTGGCATCCCCCATCAGCTCTAAGATGGAAGCTGCTGTTCCTTTAGTCACATCCTCATGTGGCATAGGATGGGGAAGGAGGTGGGGGAGGAGTTGCACATGATCAGGAGGAGCTGAAGCCCCACAGAACTGGAAACAAAGTAGCACAGTGGAGGCGATTGATACAAATGGCAACAAAGTGCTCTAATCGACTCCCTCTGATAGAAGCCATTATTTTCAGGAAGTCAAAGGAAAACCCATCACATGCAATCTCCTTCCAATTCAAAAATGTGAATGGATAGCAACTCCTAGATGGCCCAGGCAAGGGCCAAAATAAGCTCACAGGGTTTGAGTTAAAGCTGTCCTCAGAGCTATGAGTAAAAGCGACACTGTGGCTCAGTTTGAATACTTTAAAAAGTAGAGAGGATTCCACTCTCATTATAAAGCTTTTAGATGAAACCAAATTTCAATTGCACAGAGGCTCCCAGGATAATTCTGGTCTGCCGCCCCTGTCAGAGTCACTCTTCTTACATTATCTCAGCTTCCTCATTAGAGCAACACCTTACTTTTACCATCCCCCACCCCATTTTTTTCCAATCTTATGTTAGACCTCCATTCTCTCCCCCCACCCCAACTCTGAGCCAATGTTGGCTCAATTGTCAGGGAAATAAACTACTTCACTCTGAGTAAGAGGCCATTAGACCAAGCCCCAGAAATACAGTCTGTTGGAGGAAAAGAATCCCAGCATGCAGTTGTGGCTTGCAAACTCTTCAAAGTCCGCACATGTTGCAAGTCGGTTGTGACAGGCACAGATTTGATTCCAGACAACTGCTGGCCTTTCAGAGGAGTGTGACTGTGAGAGCAAGCTGCTGGAGCCAGGCAGCCAGAGTTAAAGTCCAGCATCACTGCCTGTTTCATAGAGATCGTGGAAGATATGGAATGATATGGCACTTCAGTTTCATCACCTGTAAAGTAAAACTATGCTATCAGCTCGCTTATAGAGTTGTCCTGGGGAATTTAAATGAGTTAAAAAATACCTCTGGACTTAGCCAGACATGATGGCACACATCTTTGATCCCAGCACTCCAGAGGCAGAAGCAGGCAGATCTCTTGAGTTTGAGGTAAGCCTGGTCTACAGAGCAAGTTCCAGGACAGCCAGGGACATGCAGAAAAACCCAAACCCTGTCTAGAAAAACAAAGACAATCATCTCTAGACTCTAGTGACCTACCATCCCAACCACTATGCACCAGTGATGTCTCAGCCTCCACTATCCCTATGGATGCGGTGTCATGGCCAGTCTGTCTTTACTTTTGCCCAGAGACTGAGTCACTGAGCAACATAGTCCTCACGAAGGCCCTAGCCACCCTTCATGGCCTAGCCTCTCTCTGCTTCTCTCTCAAGTGATTCATCTCTTCCCTCAATTTGTACCAGCCATGCTGGTCGCCACACTGTCCCTCAAACACCGCAGCTGTTCTCAGTAAGGCTCTCTTCCAGAGCTTTACTTTGTTACCACGTGTCTAGACTATCCTTCCTTCAGACCTCTGCATGGCTGACTCCATAGACCTTCCTGGTGCTTTTAGGCAACTCTACTGAGATGATATTTACCCATCATAAAAGTCACCTGTTTTAAATACACAGTGTCTAATGCCACGATAACCCACCATGACCAAGGCAACTTATGGAAGCCAGTGTTTAGTTTGGGTTACTGTTTCAGAGGGTTAGAGTCCATGGTGGCACTGTGAAGGAACAGCTTGACACATAAGTAGGAAATGGGGGCAGGGGGAGAGGTGCTGGGAATCTCAGGGGGTTTTTGAAACCTCAAAGTCTGTTTCCAGAGACAAGCCTCCTCCAACAAGGCCACACTTCTAATTTTTCTCAAATAGTTCCACCAACTGGGTCCAAGCATCCAAGCATATGAGCTTATGGGGGGCATTCTCATTCAAACCATCACATCCACTTTAATGGTTGTCAATGTATTAACAGAGATGTATGAATATTAGCATATTCAATTTTAGCACGTTCACAGCCTCAAAAAGTAGCCCTGTAGCTAGGCACTATACATCTTTTTGTTTGTTTGTTTGTTTGTTTGTTTTTGAGACAGGGTTTCTCTGTGTAGTCCTGGCTGTCCTGGAACTCACTTTGTCGACCAGGCTGGCCTCAAACTCAGAAATCCACCTGCCTCCGCCTCTCAAGTGCTGGGATTAAAGGTTTGTACCACCACCACCCGGTGGCACTACACATCTTAAATGTCATTCCCAGTCTCCCATGCCTTGAAGGCTTAACATGTTTCAAGAGCTAATGTTATAATGTTTGGGGACTTCATTTCTTTTTATCATTGAATAATAGTCTACAGAACACATATCCGTTATTCATCACTTATCTATCACTTGGCATGTGTTAGCAGTTCCAGCTTGGGGTGTTTGTGATTATGACCTGTCTGTCCTGCAATACACATTTTACATAAAGGGCCGAGTGTGGGCTTAGGGCTTTCATCAGTCCTGAGAATATCTATAGGCATAAAATCACAGGGCCATATGATAATTCTATGTTTTGTTTTCTTTTCTTTATCAAGAGAGGGTCTGAGTGTCCTGGAACTCACTGCGCAGACCAGCCTGGCCTCAAACTCACTGTGTTGGAGGCTGCCTCTTCCTCCCAAGTGCTGGTAAAGGGGTGGGCCACTATGCTCAAATCTCGTTTTCTTTCTTTCTTTCTTTCTTTCTTTCTTTCTTTCTTTCTTTCTTTCTTCCTTCCTTCCTTCCTTCCTTCCTTCCTTCCTTCCTTCCTTCCTTCNTTTCTTTCTTTCTTTCTTTCTTTCTTTCTTTCTTTCTTTCTTTCTTCCTTCCTTCCTTCCTTCCTTCCTTCCTTCCTTCCTTCCTTCCTTCCTACTTATTTATTTATTTATTTATTTATTTATTGTAGTGCTTCGGCAGAAGCCAGAGTCATGTAGTCATATATGTGTGGCCACTGTTCTGCCTGCCACTGAGCTACATCCCAAGCCATATCATGTGTTTTGGTTTGGTTTGGTTTTTGAGAAAGGGTTTCTCTGTGTAGCCCCTGGCTGTCCTGGAACTAGCTGTGTAGCAGGAGGCAGACAGGCATTGCATTGGAGCAGTAGCTGAGAACAACATCCCAACCTAAAAGCAGCAGGGAGAGGAGGGGGGAGGGAGAAGAGAGGGAGAGGGAGGGAGGGAGGAAAAGAGAAAGAGGGGGGGTGGGACACAGGGATACAGGGATACAGGGATACAGGGATACAGGACCCGGCATGGGCTTTTGAAACCTCAAAGTCCAGTCACCTCCTCCACTCCTCAGAATCCTTCTCAGTTTCTCTCCCTGGTGACTAAGCATCCAGAAACATAGTCTATGGGGGCCGTTTTCATGCAGAGCACCGCAGTGATCTTTAGATGGAGCTGCTTGTTCTTCCATCATTAAGTACACTGTAAGTTTTAGAAGATGGCCTTTACGGGGTTCGGGAAGTTCTTTTATACTTCACTGTTTTATAACAAATGAAGATGGCCCTACTCTAACTGAAATCCTTCTCTGTGGTGAGGCCTGCTGTGGGCCACATGATTTAATGATATAAACTGCCGCCACCCAGAGCTGGGAATACTTCCCGATATGACAATCAATGCACTTAGTTTTCCTGTGTCCCTTTGCTAAAATATAGGCTTCCTGGGCCTTGTTTTTTCCCCTGTTTTATTTTGTTGCTGTTTTGACTGACCAAGTACATAAACTTATGCCTAGTACACAGCGGAAGCTTAAGGAATATTTGTTGAATGATTATATTAACATAAAGTGCTTAGAAGAGTGTTTTCTGGTATGGACTCTACTATCTAACTCTGCTTTCAACCCCCCCCCCACACACACATACACACACACACACACACTCACACACACACACTGTGAGAACAGTGCAGAAGCCCATGGGTCCTTGCCAAATATGCTCCTGAAAGCCCCAATGCTTTTGTTGTTGTTTCTGTTATGTCATAAACAGAATTTTCAACTGAAGAATATCAAATGGCTGAGAAGCACCTAAAGAACTGTTCAACATCCTTAGTTGTCAGGGAAATGCAAATCAAAACAACCCTGAGATTCCAGCTCACACCAGTCAGAATGGCTAAGACAAAAAACTAAGGTGATAGCAGATGCTGGTGAGGATGTGGAGAAAGAGGAACACTTTTTCATTGCTGGTGGGATTGCAAACTGGTACAACCACTCTGGATATCAGTCTGGTGGTTCCTCAGAAAATTGGACATAGTATTACCTGAGGACCCAGCTATACTACTCCTGGGCAAATACCCAGAAGATGTTCCAACTTGTAATAAGGACACATGTTCCACTATGTTCATAGCAGCCTTATTTACAATAGCCAGAAGCTGGAAAGAACCCAATGTCCCTCGACAGAGGAATGAATGCAGAAAATGTGGTAAATTTACACAATGGAGTACTACTCAGCTACTAAAACCAATGGATTCATAAAATTCTTAGGCAAATGGATAGAACTAGAAAATATCATTCTGAGTGAGGTAACCCAATCACAAAAGAACACACATGGTATGCACTCACTGATAAGTGGATATTACCCCAAAGGCTCCAAATAACCAAGATACAATTCACAGACCACATGAAGGTCAAGAAGAAGGAAGGCCAAAGTGTAGGTACTTCTGTCCTTCTTAGAAAGGGGAACAAAATTCTCACGGGAGCAAATATGGAGACGAAGTGCAAAGCAGAAATTGAAGGATAGGCCATCCAGAGACTGCCCCACCTGGGGATTCATCCCAGATACCAAACCCAGATACTATTGTGGATGCTAAGAAATGCTTGCTGAAAGGAGCCTGATATGGCTGTCTCTTGAGAAGCCCTGTCAGAGCCTTATAAATACAGAGTCGGATGCTCACAGCCAACCATTGAACTGATCACATCCCCAATGGAGGAGTTAAAGAAAGGACTGAAGGAGCTGAAGGGGTTTGTGACCCCATAGGAAGAACAGTATCAACCAACCAGATCCCTCCCCCTGCCCCCAGAGCTCCCAGGGACTAAGCCACCAACCAAGGAATACAAATGGCTCCAGCTGCATATGTAACAGAGAATGACTTTGTTAGGCATCAATGGGAGGAGAGGCCCTTGTTCCTATGAAGGCTTGATAGATGTCCCAGTGTAGGGTAATGGAGGGCAGGGAGACAGGAGTGGGTGGGTGGGTGAAGGAATACCATCATAGAAGCAGAGGGGAGGGGGAGGGGATAGGAAGTTTCTGGGAGGGGGGAAACCTGGTGAGGGGATAACACTTGAAATGTAAATAAATTTAATAAATAAATCTTTACCAATGTGAAAAAGAAAGAAAGAAAGAAAGAAAGAAAGAAAGAAAGAAAGAAAGAAAAGGAAGAAAGAAAAGGAAGGAAGGAAGGAAGGAAGAAAGAAAGGAAAAGAAGCTTCCATTAATCACATACAAGACGAACAAGTTCCCTGTTTGCTTCCTAGCAGGCTGAGAGGGCAGAAACACCTGTGGTGTGTGATTTAGAAATCATGTCTCCCTCTCTACAGTCTGATGATAGTCCCTGCTCTGTGTGATGTCCTATGCATCGCACTGCGACTGTCTTGTCCTTTTCCCTTCTACAGGTTGTCCCTTCGATCAATTAGCCGTGGATGCCTAAGGTTAAAACATCAAAAGTGAAAACAAACCTTTTTTTTTTTTTTTTTAACCCACATTAGCAGTTCTGACTGGCCTTGGCTGCATGGTTCTACAAGTTCCTCCTGGGAAGGTGCTTGCAGCTGTAGTCATTTGGTGGCTTGACTGGAGCTGGATAGTCCAAGAAGCACTGAGTATCATTATCCCTAATGTTGTAGTCCTGAATGCCCTTGTAGCCTTTGAATGAAAATCGTGTGGCCTTGTTGGATGAAGTGTGTCACTGGGGGTGGGGTGGGGGGCTATGAGATTTCAGAAACTCAAGCAAGGATAGTTTCTCCTCTCTCTCTCTCTCTCTCTCTCTCTCTCTCTCTCTCTCTCTCTCTCTCCTGCCTGCAGATACAGAACTCTCAGCTCCCTCTCCAGCACCATGTCTGCCTGCATGCCACCATGCTTCCCACCATGATGATAATGGACTAAAACTCTGAAACTGTAAGCTCACCTCAATTAAATGTTTTCTTTTATAAGAGTTGCTGTGGTCATGGTGTCTCTCCCCAGCAATGGAAACCCTGACCGAGACAGCCCTCATCCTCATCCTGATTAGTGTAGAATCCTGAAAGCTGAAAGACTGGAGGAATATAGCGTGTGAAGACTTTGGACTTGCTTTATGCACTTTCTGAGTTGCGTCCATCATCACAACATTGACTTTGTGCATGAACACTGCATGCGATGCTTTGTTAGCGTGTTCTAGTAAACAAAGAGCACTCCTTTTGTACATCTGTGTTTGCACAAGACAACATTGGTTGTGACATTTGTTCTTTTGATGATTTGGTGACTACTGTCAGTGGTCTCTTTTCTGGATCAGGCGTTTCCAAGTTGTTGGCATCTTGTTCAAAGAATTGAAGAAGTATACACAAATAGCAAAGTGGCAAAGTGAATGCACAGGCCAGACTCACTGCAAGAAGACAGACAGATGCACTGCAGGAAGACACACTGCAGGAAGACAGACACACTGCAGGAAGACAGACGCACTGCAAGAAGATGGCCCCCTCTGAGTGACTCAAGAGCTCCTGGACACTACCTGGAGTTTCTGTCTATGGGTCCAAGAAAGGTTGGTTTATAGGGGAAAGGTGTGGGGTTTTTTTTTTTTTTGTTGTTGTTGTTGTTTTGATTGACAGGCTTGGGTTACATAAGCCTTTGTTCACATGCACTTTGTGAACGTCTTTTTCTATGAGACATTTGATTTTAACCATATGTCTGCCGAGCAATTCAAATGCTTAAGATATAAGTAAGGAGTTTCCTCTAAAAGGTCACAAAGAGGATAATTTTTCTTACTGTGTGTGAAACCAAAACCAGTCTAAACTGGATCCACCACTCCCTCTAGTTCCCAGCTATGTTCTGGGATGTGTTTGACCACACAAAGAGACTACAGAGCTTACTAGGGAGCTTCATGTCAGTAAGTTTTCATATGGTCATAGCTGGGTGCATACAGTTCTCAACCATAGTGCTATGCATTTATACATTTTGTGTTTGAGCCTATTTCTTTTTTTCAGTGAGACAGGCTCTAATGAAATTCCTCAGAGAGTGGGGGCTTGAGTTTCTCATCCCCCTGCCTCAGCCTCCAGAGTTGCTGGGATTCCAAACATATACCATCAATCCTGGCCAATGTACATGAATTTTTATGTGTCTGTGTGCTAGAGATCAAACTTAAGCTGTTCAAACCTACTTACTTGTGAATAGGCTTTGTCTACCCATACCCCAAAGACAATTGCTAAACAGGCCAATTTGTATTTACAGGATGCTAGTGGGTGTTGGGTTTGGATGTTTTAGATAGGGAAATCCTGGTAGAGATGCCCAGAGAACAGCTGAGTGTGCATCTGAATTTTACCTCTGAGTCGGAGATATATTTAAGGCAGGTAAGACAAGCTAAGTAGCGTTGATTGACAAAGGAGGATGTCTGAGACTGTCGTGGAAAGCCACACACACATATATGATTCGTACATGAACACAGAGAATTCTGCGAGAGCCATACCTTTAATTCACCCCTCTTCCTGAAGAGATGGAGTTGCCTACCTGCCTGCTAAACAACACTGAAGGCAGATGGGCAGGGGCAAAGAGCACAGCAGGGTGGCTGTGTAAGAGAGCAATAAAGTGGGAAAAACATGACGTGCGAGGAGCATCTTAGAAAGCCCCGAGAGGGCAAAGTTAGAAGTTAGGAGGACCGAAGGCTGACTTGTCACTTAAAGGAGGAAGTTTGGAATAGCCCCCACTCCAGTTGTTGGGACCCACATGAAGACCAAGCTACACATCTGCTACATGAGTGGGGAGGCCTAGGTCCAGCCTGCGTATGCTTTTTAGTTGGTGGTTCAGTCTCAGGGAGTCCCAAGGGCCCGGGTTAGTCGATTCTGTTGGTCTTCCTGTGTGGGGGATATGCTCTAGCTGGGCTGCCTTGTCTGACTTCACAGAGACTTGATATGGGGGGGGGGGNACACGGGGGGGGGCCCACCTGCTCAGAGGAGAAGGGGAAGGGAGATGGAGGAAGGATTGTGGGTGGGAGTGACCAAGAGGGGGTGCAGTGAGCAGAATGTAAAGTGAATAAGTAAAAAAGAAAAAAGAAAGAGTTGGTATGGGTAGCAGAGGTCAGAATAGCATGAAACAGTAAAGGAGGAGAAAGGACAGACTGAGGAAGAGGGGAGAGAAAGAAGGAAGGAGTAATGCCTGTGGGAAGAAGTTAGGGGGATATAATGGTGCTCACTCACAGATGCCTGTCTACAGTGCTCACTCACAGATGCCCGTCTACAGTGGTGCCCGCAAAGGCCACAGCCTCGTGGCTTTGAACAAGTTTTCTTCTACTAGTAATGAGTACATTATTAAGTGTTCCCCATAGTGTCTTCGGTATGCTACACCCTCGAACACGGAAATTCTCAGAATACGATGTCATTATTTTTAGCACGAAACTATCAACGAAGCGCCACATGTTTGTACAACAGGAAAGCAAGTCTGAACTTGAGATAGACTTTCAAAATCTCATTAGTACTAAAGCCACAGAGGCAAATTAAATAAAGATTAGAGGAGAGCCAGGGGTGTGAGAATTGATGTCCTTAGTATTTGCTGTTATTTGCTGTCCTAATTACCACTAATACTGCTTAGCAGGAAGCGTGGTGGCTTAAGGAAGCAGGTGACTGCATTTCTAACTGGAAGAGAAGTAAATGCTCACTCCTGGGAGGTGTTACGTCTTTTGACTCCAGGGAACCAGCTGCTAGGAAAACAGTTCACTGGATTTTCCTCTTCCCTCAGAAGAGGCTTCTCAGTCTATTCTCTTCTGCACTGGGAAATTCTACAGTCAAAAATCTCATTTTAGCATCCAGCTCTTCAAGGCTTTAAGAAGAGCCTGGTATGCTGACTACTGGGTCCCCACCCGTGTGCCATTTGATGAGAAAAAAAAAAAAAAAAAAAAATATATATATATATATATATATATATATATATATATATATATATATATATATGACTAGTGAATGATTTTTTTTCTTACAAGGCAGAAAGGCAAATACTTTTTTTTTAAGTGGGTAGAAGGCTGGAGAGGTAGCTCACTGGCTCAGTGACAAATGTGCTTGCTGCCAAACCTAGCAACTGGAGTTAGATCCCTGGAACCCACATGACAGGAGAGAACCAATTCCTCCAAGCTGCCTATTGATCTACAGACATGTGCATGCATGTGTGAGTGAGGACACACACACACACACACACACACATTCTCTCTCTCTCTCACACACATACACTCACATGTAATAAAATTTTTGTTAAAATATTCTTTTGTGACAGGTTCTCATCGTGTAGTCTTGGCTGCCCTGGAACTCACTACACAGACCAGGTTGGCTTCAAACTTATTGTGATCCACCTACCTCTGCCTCCTGAAGGTTGGAATTAAAGGTGTGCATCACTTCGTCAAGAAATAAAAAATTCTTAAAAAAAAAAAAAAGAAGAAGAAGCAGATCCTGTGGTAGCTCAGTATAGGTGCTTGCCTGGCGTGCATGCATCTGGACCCAGAACATAAGAATCCCACCCTGTATAAGAACATAAATACACGTGGTCTTTTTACTCCTCAAAGGAAGTAAATGTTATGAAAACTGGAGACCTTTATCGGACCAAAAATAAATAAATAAATAAATAAATAAATTCTAAGAATCCTATCTGTATTTATGGTATCCAATAGCTCACATGACACTGTACTTGGAATACAACAGAACTGAATTGTACATTATATTTTATTTCCATTCGGTTAAATTAAAAAGAGATACTAAACAGAGACTGAAATATTTTAAGTGTGCCTCAGAGAGCTCAGGTACATGAATCTCCCTTTTCATTATTATTATTGTTGTTGTTATTATTATTATTTGTACTGGATAGTTTTATGTCAACTTGACACAGACTAAAGTCATCTGAGAGGTGGGAGCCTCAAATAAAAAGATGCCTCCATAAGATAGGGCAGTACTCAAGCCTGTAGGGCATTTTTCTTAATTAGCAATCAATGCAGGAGGGCCCAGCCCATTGTGGGTGGTTCTATCCCTAGGCTTATGGTCCTAGGTTCTATAAGAAAGTAGGCTGAGCAAGTCATGAGGAGCAAGCCAGTAAGCAGCACCCTTCCCTGGCCTCTGCATTAGCTTCTGCCTCCAGGTTCTAGCCCTACTCTGATCCCCTTTGATGACGAACTGTGATGTGGAAGCATAAGCCAAATAAACCATTTCCTCACCAAGTTGCTTCAGTCATGGTGCTCTTCACAGCAATAGTAACCCTAACAATACATTATTGCTATTACTACTACTACTACTACTACTATTTAGGCAGCGTCAACCCTGGATTCCTGGAAGTCCTGAAACTCATTGTGTATCCCATGTTGGCCTCAAACTTGCAGCAATCCTCCTACCAAGTATTGGCATTACAGGTGTGAGTCCCTGTACCCAGATCTTTTATTTACCTTCTTAAAAGGTGTTTATTTTGTGAAAGTTATGTATAAATATAAAGTGTTTACCATGATGCTTGGCATGCATGTAGTAAAATGATGACTTGTCACACAACTCATAAGACATAGTCACCTTTTATTTGTGGTCGAAAGCACCTACACTCCCCTTTCTCAAAAAAGGTCTCAGTATACAATACAGTATTGTATTAGACAAGTCTAAGGTCATGGCTTCTGACCTGTATTTCTTCCATTCCAATCCTTTTTCCCTTTGGCAATCACCATCCCATGGCTTCTAAGTGTAGTGGTTTGAAAGTGAAATGTCCCCCTCCCATAGGCTCATGCTTGCACCCTGGGTCCCCAGCTGTGGCCTGTTTAGGGAAGTTGTGGAATTTTTAGGAAGTTGAGCCCTGCTAGAGAAGTGGGTCACCAGGGACAAGTCTTGAGGTTTGGTAGCTCAGTCCCACTTCCTGTCTGTTCTCCGTTTCCTGCCTGCAGACACTGTGTGACCAAGCACCTCACGTTCCTGCTGCCCTGCCATCTGTGCCTGGGAGGATGGATCCCTTCATCAACTGTTAAGTCAAAATAGAGATGCTTCCCCTCTCTAGTGACTTCTTGTAGTCATAGCAACTAAAAAAATAACTGGTTTTCTATGCTTGTGATTTTGGATTCTACACCAAAGTGAGATAAGACAGTTTTTCTCTGGGTATGCGTGACTGGGTGACTCTGTGAATGTGTGTGTGTGTGTGTGTGTGTGTGTGTGTGTGCATATGTGTATATGTATTGTGTGTGTATGTGTGTATGTGTGTGTGCATGTATGTGTATGTACATGCTAATGTATGTGTATGTCCCTTCTTGTGGCAGCCAGAGGTGACACTGGGGATCTTCATCCTCAATCACTCTTCCCTTATGCTTTGAGACATTTCACACTGGACTTAGAGGTCTCAGCTTCACGTACAGTAAGTGGTCTCTAGGGATCCTCTTGCCTCTGCCTCCTGACCACCAAGTCCTGAGCTTACAAGTGCATGCTGCCTTGCCCTAACTTTTATGTGGTTGCTAACTATGCTGGCTATTCAAACCTGGGTCCTCATCCTTGCTTTAAAGTAGACTGTTATGACCATTAGGTATTTTATGTGAGCCTCTCATGACCACGGTGGAAATATATGTGTTGGTTTCAGAAAAGAAAAAGAGAAATGGATCAAAAGTAGGCAATACGGTGAAGCAGGGAAATGTGAAAGTCAGCAAGGAAAGGACAGAAGGAGAAAACAAAACAAAAACCAAACCACTGGGCAAACAAAAGTTCCCAGAGTGGCGATCAGCCCTTCCCCATCAATGCCAGGTTTAAATGTAAGGGAACTAAAGCACCCAATGGAAGGACACAGAGTGGATGAAGGGATTCGGAAAACCAAGCCAGATGAGAAGGTACAACCATTCGCACCTGCAAGAGACGTGCTTTAGATTCCAGGATATACACAGCTACATTCAGGATGAAATGCTCTTCTGGAAATGGAAGCTAAAGGAAAGCAAGAGACGCTGGACTTAGAGAAGGATGACTCACATTTCAATGCTTGGCTCTAGAGCATCCATTCTCAACCTGAGGGTCGCGACCCCATCAGCAAACTTATAACTCCAAAAAAAGCTTATGTTAAAGTTTATAACAGAAGCAAGATTACACTTATGAAATACCAACAAAAATAATTTTATGATGTGGGGGGAGGGGTATGGGAAGCGGGTGCGGCCATGGGGCAGCCAAGACCTGTGATCCCTGTTTGTTTACCAAGCACCTGAACGATCATGCACACCTGAATGGTCACACGCACCTGAATGATCACACGCACCTGAATAATCATGCGCTGCCCGCCTGACGCATAGCATCATACAGCATGCTATTGAGTCACTGGCCTATCAACACCCACCCTGTCTGCGTGCATAGCTCCTGTACAGAACGTGCTGAATGCTGATTGGATAATGAAGAGTGGTGAGAGACGAGTGCAGAGGGTGGAGAGGGATAAATTGGGCGATCCCCCAGAATAAGGGAGAATAAAGAAGGAATAAAGTTAAGCTGAGGAAGCTGTGGGAGAATAAAGGAGAATAACGCAGAGAAGCTGAGGAAGCTGCTTGAACCCTGCCTTTGCATACGTGTCGTCTTTGCCCCATCTCTGCTGGCCGGAGGCTGGGGCGTCCAACGGGGGGGGGGGTCACCACAACATGAGAACTGTGTTAAAAGGTGGCAGTGTTGGGAAGATTGAAAACCACTGCTCTAGAGGCATAGATGGTCATTACATACTGTGATACCTGGGTAAATTAAAAAGAAAAGGGTACCAGCTGTACATACATATGCACTTAGTGTGAGAACAACTAGTGCATAAGGCACATGCTTCCAGACCAGAAACAGAGACCATCCAGACAGAAAATCAATCTAAGAACATCATTCTTGAACAATACTGCAGGGGTGCCCGTACGTCAGTATACACACACACACACACACACACACACACACACACACACACACACACAGGGAGTTTGTTCTAAAGAAACACAAGATCAGAAAGTTTTGCACAAAATGAAACCCATAGCAACTTCATTTACAATAAAAATTTGAAAGTAATTCACATGTACACCAGAGAAATGGTTGTGCAAATTGTGGTCTATTGTCTTAATTATCATGAGATTATCTAAAATATTGGGCTGGAGAGATGGCTCAGTGGGTGAGGATTTGACAAACTGAGTTCAGATTTCCAGAACTCACATAAAAGCTGGGATGCAGCCGTGGACACATCTGTAATCCCAGCACCCCTGTGGAGAGATGGAAAGGGGGACCAGGAGAATCCCTAGCCACTCTGAGGCCAGTGAAATTGCTGTACACAATGGCTAAGGGACTCTGCCTCAAAGAAGGTAGAAATGCAAGGAACAGCCTTTGAAAGTTACCCTCTGATCATGAGTACTGTGGCACATGTGTGCACCTGCATCCATGTGCATACACACACACACACACACACACACACACACACACACTTTATGGCTCATGGTAATGTAAAGTGATTATCACTCAAGGCTAAATAAATGAAGCAGAATGCAAAGTTGTCTACTAAAATGTAAATAAAATTTAAAATAATATAAACATGGACATGTGAACTAGAAAGGGAAATGGAGCAGGAGAGTAGTTGATTTATTAAAGTTCACCAACAGGCACATATGTTTCATTGTCAAAGAGGAAGATTGTATTGTATAGTTACTATATAATAAACATAATTATAAGCATGTTAATTTAGAATAATATTTAGTAATAAATGAGCATATACTGTATAAGAAAAGCATGTTAGGGTGAACAGGAAAGAGTTGTGTGTGTATGTATGTGCATGTGTGTATGTAGATGCATGTGGAGGGTAGATGTTGATGTAGGGTGTCTTCCTTGGTTGCTTTCTGCCATGTTTCTTGAGTTGGGGGGGTCTGTCTACGTATTAAGGGAATTTATTGTAATGACTTACAGTCTGTTGTCCATCTAACCCAACAATGGGCAGCTATGGATGGGAAGTCCAAGAATCTAGTAGTTGTTCAATCCCACAAGGATAGTTGTTTTAGCTGGTCTTCTGTAGAAGTAGGTCCCAACAGATATGTTGGCTAGTAAGTACAAGCAGTTGAAGAAGAATCTTCCTTCTTTCAATGTCCTCATGTAGGCCTCCCGCAGAAGGTGTGGCTCTGCTTGCCTCAGTCTCCTGGGATTAGAGGCATGTACCACCTTGCCTGGGCCTAAGCTTTTCATGGCCACTGTGCCTCAAGATCTCCATGCCAAGATCCAGATCCAAAACTTGTGTCTTCTAGCCTCTAAATCTGGATCACAGGTCTGGAGCCCTCATTTCTGGATTGTAGTTCATTCCAGACATAATCAAGTAATCAAGTTGACAATTAGGAACAACCATCATGGGGTCTCTCACTGAATCTGGAGCTCACCAGTTCACCTAGATCCACTGCCCAGCAAATCCCAAGGGTCCGTCCTGTTTCCATCTCCCCAACACTGGGATTACAGGCACATTCAGCTCTTTACACAGGATCCAAGCCATGGTCCTCCTGCTTGTGTGACCAATACTTCACCACAACAGACACTTTCCCAGCTCCAGCAACTTCTTCTAGCCCTTGGAACCATCCCCAATAAGCCAGCGTGTCCTCACTGACTTGGCTGGGCCTCTGCATATAACAGAAGCTCCTTTTCCTTCACATCCAGGCGTTCTTCTCAAGGTCCTGTCACCCAGTCAGCATCCTGTTCAGTCTATATCCCAGCTCTCTAAGCCTGAGAAGAACATTTAGTTTTTAAAAGACGATAAAGAAAAGAATGTGAAACAATTGAAATCAGAATGAAGCAATGGGTAGGAAGAAGCCCAGGTTAAACTGTTAGGAACATTTGGATACCTGTGAAAGAACAGTGGCTTTTCTCACAAGAGCGAGAAAACTGCATGTCACCCAGAGCGTGTCTTTGTGCTAATGTAGGTGACAGGGCCTTGACATTCTTTCTTTCTTTTCTGGACCAGAGTTTTCATTTCTCTTGTTCCAGTTCATTCCGGCAAGGATGGGCAGCCTAATTACTTTTTTTGGCCTGGCTTTAATTGAGTCCCTTTCTCCCTCGCTTAAGCTCAGCATTACATAATTGTTTGCATATTTTTTTTAAACCTTCTCAGTTGTTTTCAGCCAGGGAATTTCTACTGACATTGACAGCAAAAGATCCATTTTCCTACATTTTAAAGCATAAGTGACCTTGTTTAAAATCAGTTAATCAGCAACACTTGAGGTAGAGCTATAAAAACGCTATTAGCATAGGCAAATCATTAATCATTTCTATATTGTAATTGCATTTGACCCACACCACTTCATAAACCTGGCTTTCGAGGAGAACTAAGTGATTGGGGGCACTGTCTGAATACTGAAGGATAGTTTATTTTAATATATTAACCTTGAGGTAATTTTTAAGTGACAAACTTGCAGGTTTATTCTTTCTTTGTCATTTACATGATGTGAGGAGGGGGATACTTTTTTCTCAACAGTGGTTCTAGTTTCATTTCTGTTGCTATGACAGAACACCCTGGCCAAAAAACAGTTCAGGGAAGGAGATGGTATAGCCATTGAGGAGAAATCAAGGCAGGAATTCAAGCATCTGGTCACATCACATCTACTACGGTCAAGAGCAGAGGGAGGAATGGATCTCTGCTTTCTTGCTTACTACTTACTTCTCTGGTAACCCTCTCTACTCACACAGCTCATGGCTCCTAAAAAAGGAATGGTGCCGCTCACAGTAGGCTGGGTCTTCCTATGTCAATTAACAATGTAGACAACTCTCTACTCTCAACATGCACATGCACACGGGCCACACCGAGCTAGATCATTCCTCATTTGAGACTCTTTTCTCAGGTTATTCTGAGTTGTGTCAATTGACAGCTAAAAGTAACAGTGCACTGGTTGTGCCCAGCATGACTCTGAGCGTTTCAGAGTCCATTTAGATAAATGTGAAAAGAACAGGCCTTGAAATCAGAGAATATAGGAGTTGAAGCACTGTTAACACCATGCTTTAGGACAAGTTAGTTAACCCCTTGCCTTGTCAGATTCTTCATATTTAATATATGAGTTTACAACCCCCATGCTCACTACAAGAGCTAGAGGACTAGGAGGTATGCTTCAAGATTGTGTTATCAATATCACTGGAGCTGTATCCATGGAATCTCAAACAACATGGCTACCTGAACAGTGACATCACCCGTTGGCAAGGCAACACGGATGAGGGAAGTCACACGGGATCTCATCCCTAGATCAAGAGTTATAGGCAGTTAAAGACTGCTGAGGAAGAGAGAATTAATCTCCAGAGATGAGCCCCCTAAATGGCTATCCAATACCAAGTGACCAGCCCTAGAAACATATACATACAAGCCACACTAAATGGTCTCAGAAGATTACATTTACATATTTATCCACCTAAATTGTTATATACCTAACAATTAAACATGGCCTGGGAAGAATGATTTACCTCAGCTCACAGTTTCAGAGGAGCTCAGTTCATCCTGGAGAGGAAGGAATGGTGGAGTTGGGGGCAGCGGGACCACGTTGGCCTAGACTCCTGTCAGAATCAGACCACGAATTGCAGAGACCAGGTGTGTCTCTCAGTTCAGAGCTGTATCCTTTGAAGAGTCTGTGGCCTGGAAAAATAGCATCCCCAGGTAGAAAACAAGTGTCCCAAATATGAACCCACCGGGGACTTTGCAAGACCAAGCTACAGTAACCTGGACAGTGACCATCTTTCCTGAATTATGAAGGATGGTAGTTTAAGGCAAGATGAACTGGAATGATTAGAAAGCATTAGGACTTTGGTGATCAGTCAAATCATGGCTCTCCCAATTGTTCAATTTTGCAGCTATGCAAGCCTAAATGCCCTTTACTGTGTAAACTGATTTCTCTCGTTGTAACTGAGAAAAGTTGTAACGGAAGTGCAGAGGCTATCCAGTCTCTCTCTCTCTCTCTCTCTCTCTCTCTCTCTCTCTCTCTCTCTCTCTCTCTCTCTCTTGTATGTTTGTGTTTCTTTCTTCCCAGAATGGGCTACAAGCATCCCCCAAAATTGTTGGCAAGCTTATTCATTTGGGGTCTCCCACTGATGCTCACAGCACTGGGGTTTGTGCAGGATTTCATAAGCATTTGTGTGCAGAGGACCATGCCCAGCTGGCCCGTTTTTCAGATCATACTGTAACAGTGTCACTCAGCAGGTATTCCGATGAGCTTTTAGGTTATCTTCGAGCCCCTTTCTCACACTGGGTTATCACTATCATTATCTCTCAGACTGAGAAATTGGTTTCAGCAAATGAGTTTGCTACCTTTCATTCAGCTCTCTGCCACTCCAGCATTAACCAGAATCTATACTGTCTGGGAGGGAAAAAATAGAAAAAATAAAAGATTTTAGGGGTATTCTACTGAAACTATCACAGCGACCATGGCTCACTTTTAGGAGGTGCTGAATAACCATAGAAATAGAAATCGCCTTTTTTCAGAACTCTTAGAAAATTAATATTGTAATTCAACTTTATAGATGGGTTGCTAGTGTGACGTCATAAGTGATAGAAGAGATGAAGTATCTGCTGACTTCCCTTCAAAGAGTTGTGATGTTGCCATTTGAAATAGATCTATGGGGTGAAATGTAATTAGCATAGTCAATCATACTCTACGGGCTTCAAAAATTATTGTGGGGAGAGTATCAGTGTGGATCCTCTGTGGGATCTAAGCATCCTGCTGTTCTTAGATGTTTGTGTATCACTGTCGTCATTGTGTTTTCACACCAGTGTTCTGAACAGCTGAGACAAAGGATGTACTTTCTCTTTCTACCCAAGCAAGTACTTGTGACAGAAAGCTTTTGTAGATAATTCATGTGCACATGCAATAAAAAATTTAAATATATTTTATGCATATGTATGTTTTGCCTGCATGTGTATTTGTGCTCCATGTGCATGTCTGGTGCCCATGGGTTGCCAGAAGAGGGTGTCTCACCTTTTGGGGCTGGAGATACAGATGGTTGTGAGTCACCAAGTGGGTTCTGGGAATTCAGCCTGGATCATCTGAACGAACAGCCAGTGCACTTAACCACGGAGCCATCCCTCTGGCTCCCTCGGGCAATGATCTAATAAACTCTGACTCTCTCTGAATCTACTTCAACATTATAAAAAATATCCCTTTCATCTGTATTGAAAGTGATATTTGTTTTATTTTACTTCATTTTCTGTTTCTTTTATGTGTGTGGCATATATGTGTGCATGCTTGTATATATATATATATATATATATATATATATATATATATATATATATATATATATATATCACAAGCCTCTTACCCAGTGAGACCAGAAGAGGATGGTCAGGTCTCCTGGGACTGGAGTTACCGGGGTTTGTGAGCTATGGTCAAGTCTCCTGGGACTGGAGTTACCGGAGTTTGTGAGCTACTCTGTTGGTGCTGGGAATAGAATCCAGATCTCCTGGAAGAGCAGCCAGTGCTCTTAACCATGGATCCGTCTCTCCAGCCCTTTCATGTTATATTTTGAGGCAAAGTTTCTCACTGGACCCCACCAGTTTGGCTAGATTGGTTAGCCAATGAGCTCCCAGGATCCTCCTGTGTCCATCCTCCAAACACTTGGGGATGTGGATGCTGAAAATCCAAACTCAGGCCTTCATGCTTATATTGCAAGCACTTGGCTCAGTAAATCATATCTCCAGGCCCTCACTAGGGTCATTTGAGGCAGAGTCTTTCCCAGACTAGCCTCCAATTTGCTGTCCTTCTACCTCTGCCTGGTGAATTCAGGGCTTCTAGGTATATGTCCCTACCTCCAGCTAAGACATCCATTTCAAACAACAACAATGTTATCCTTTCCCCTACTGCAAGGCACACATTCTCTCAGGTAGAAGGTTATAAGAGTCAGAACAGCATCTAGAATTTGCCTTCTTGGTAGGATCCATGTATAAATGGAATTAAGCGTCTTTGTGTTCGCACAGTTTAAATGAAGAACAAAGGCTGACAAAATGCAGTTTCATTGCCAAGTTCTTGGCCTTAAAAGACTTACAAAGATGGGCAAGTGTTCTGAGCCCAGTGAGGATCTCAGGCTGTAGAGAAAAATGAAGCTGTCAACCGTGGACAGTGATTTCGTACCACAGTCTACTGCCCTTTTCCAAAGTCATCCAGTGGCCTTTGACAAAGCTCTCGGCTACTTGCTTTTCCTCAGTCCCTTGTTGTAATAATTGGCTTGGTGGTTTGGCCTCAGCGCTTTCTCTGTACCAGCTGCAATCTTCACCTACACAATCGCCAACACCTATACTAAGCAATATATCCACAGTCATGTAGTTCTTCAGTGACTGAGTTGGGCTTGAACTATGTGGATGACCTCAAGGCATCTATTTTATTTTATTTGTTTTTAGGAGACGATACTTTTGATGACTCTTCCCCACAGTCTCATAGCTGACATTCTGGAATCCAACTGACCCGCAAACAGGACAATTTATAACTCCAGCTACTTGCTTTACCTTAGATCTCAGTTTCCTTGTCGGGGTCTCTGGTTTTGTTCCTGTCTTTGAAACAGGGTCTTGTGTGTCTTCGGCTGGCTTTGAACTCATTGCGAGGCAGAGGATGACCTTGAACTTCTGATCTTTTTGCCTTCACCGCCTGAGTGCTGGGATGGATAAGCACACACTACCGTGTTCAGTGACGTCCTCCATTTAAAAACCACAATTTTGTCCCTTCTCCAGTCCATGCCTGGTTTCATGGGGTTTGGGGGGTTTCATGCAATCCTCAGAGCTTCATGCGTACTAGGTAATCCCTCTGCCAACAGAGAGGTACCCAGCTCAGATCTGGAGCTCCACATCTATTTCCACTCCCCTAAGCCCCAGCCCCTGCTCAATGCAGCTTTGGAATATATATTGTGGACAGGTTTTTTTCAGAGCTAATGTTGGAAGTACCTAACCTCCCAAGGATTGCCTACTCTAACCAGAGAATTGCCACACTCTGCTTCTGTTCTGGAGCTTGTGATAGACAACCACAGGCATGGAAATGTTTTGCCCACTTTTCCAACTCTCCATCACATCAGCTTCTTTGGTTTTCTTTCTGCAAGTATCCTAGCTTGCGTTTGCCATGTTAGCCTTGAATTTTCTCTGTTCAGTCCAGTTCTCACACAGTTTTCTCCTACTTCTCTCTGGCCTGAAACCACCAAGTTTTTTAAGACATTAAAAAATTAGGGCCATTTGGGGCCATTTCCTAGTTCTGCTAGGAAAAACATCCATATTTTATGGCCCCATGTATCTGATTTGCAACTTTCAGGGTACAGTTTTTGTCTGTGAAATGGCAATCATAACATCCATCCTAGAGACATCCTAGGAAGTGAACAGAACACTATACCAGAGAGCACTCTGAACGCAGCGGCACATGGAACAAACGTTGGGCATTATTAGCACAAAAAGCACAACAGTGTCTCTAAAATACAGAAGTGGAAGTGATTTCTACTCTATCATAAACCAGCCCAGGAATCACCGCACTTTGCTTCTGTTCTCCAGCGTTTACGGCAGCAAGTGTGGATATACATAGAGCAGAAAGAACAGACTACATCAGGAATCAGGAGACTGTGATAGCCACAGGCATTTGATACATACATACCTCTGGAGGCTCTCAGAGTCTATGTCATGTGTTCTTCAATGGACTGGGAGTAATTACATTTTCTTAAATTAAGGCAGATATTACAAACTGGTGCCCTGTTGGCTGAATTTGACTCTCTGATAGGCATCATTTAGCAGATAGTATGTAGCCTTTAAAAGGTGGCATATGTGTGCATTTAGGTGGTGTTTATTGTAGGTCAAGTTCTTCCAGAATCAGACTCTGAACCAAGGATTTGGGCCCAAGAAAGTACTCTCATACCAGGCATGTCGGGGCACTCTTGTAATCCCCACCCTTGGGCAGAAGAGGCAGACAGATCACACATCATCCTAGACTATACACTGAAGACAGGGCTTGATTACACAGGCACTGTCACAAGCAATGTGCTCCCAAAAGATGTTGCTAAAGGGATCAGAAAGCAGAGTAGACCGACAGGGAATCCCAGCAAGAGTGTTTGGGGGAAGTCCCAGGCTCAGTCTGACGTCACAGGGAGGACCACAGCATCATAGACAGCTCAGAAAGTATCCTGCCTGGAGTTAATGTGTGCATCTCAGTGTCCAGGAAGAAGGCAGAGACTAAGTTCCAGACTCTTCCTTGCCCAAGACCCAGGAACACTCTTATGGTCACAGGGTCAACTATTAGCAACAAAGCACACGGAAACTGAGGACTGCACCAAGAGCTAGCAAACTGCACTCAGGATTCCATCTGGGGACCAACCAGTTCCATCACAGACAGGATGCAGGCCCTCTAATTTGCCATAGCCCCTACTCCTAATACCTACTTATGCTAGTCAGTTCTTTTGTCAACTTGAACTAAGATTGAGAGTCATTTGGAGAGAAAAAAAAAAAAACTCAATTGAGAAAGTGCCTTCTCCCCATCAGATTGGCCTATAGGCAGGCCTATGGAGCATTTTCTTAATTAATGATTGATGTGGACGTGCCCAGTCCCTGAGCAGGTGGTCCTGGATGATGTAAGAAAGCAAACCGAACAAGCTACAAGAAACAATCCAATCAGCATCATTCTCCCCCACCCCCCTTCCTAGGTCTCTGCTTCTGTTTTCGCCTCCAGGTTCCTGGCTTGGCTTACTGTGATAATGGTCTGTGACCTATAAACCAAACAAACCCTTTCCCCTCCAAGTTGTTCCTGGTCATGGTGTTTTAGCACAGTAACAGGATCTCCATCCAAAGCATAGACTCACAGTATCCCAAGTTCTATAAACTCTTGGTCAATTAGAGTTCTGGGGTTTCCCTAATTGGGGATTGGGGGGGGCTTGGGTGTGGCACTGTACTTGGAAGTGAGGGCTGCCTCTAGGCTGACTGAACTGTACTTCATCCAAAAATCTACTGTCCACATCTGAGAATGGAGTGTACAGTGAGGATTATTGAACTCTTCTTTTGCAAGATTCCCTTCATCTTCCCCTTTACAATTAATCATTTATTTGACCTGACTGATAATGGCATAATTTTTGTGATAGAAGATTAATGAGATGATGCAATGTCAGTTCTGGAAAGATGGGACCCACTGGACCCTTTCCATAATATTATGCATTGTGAAAAGAAGTTCCAAGAAGCCGTGAGCCTCAGAGGATCACTGTGATAATCATGATCATGGAGTTGGTATGGCCCCTGACTCAGCGCAGCTTCTTTGCCTAGGGCTCTGTGTTCTCTGTGCTTCTGCCCAGGGGTCACTACAAAGCTGATTCCACAAAGAGAGGCAGTTAGATGAACTTATTACAGTGAGCTCCCAGTGTAAATGCTTAATTGTGGTTATAACCTCCAGAAATATCTCGTTCTACTAAAGCTGATGGGCTTTGAAGGATGGCAGCCACAGGTTATTACACAGAAAATGGAGGGCATTAGACATAAGTCTCTCTAGGATGCTCTTCTAATATCTCCTAAATGTGTTTTATATCTTTAACATTTTCCACAAACTCACTGCAAAAGGTCTAGTTTGGTTTTAGTCCATTGGAGCTGAAGATTGATGTAACCAAGGCAACTGGCTTATACCTCCCATTTAAAAACTGTAAATGGTTCCATAATGATAACCTTTGGATCTGTCCCAGCCATCATTTTGCTGGGACATCTCTAGAAACATGGAAATACAGACCCAGTGAGACAGTGACCGAACTTAAGTAACAGCATTGTGCTAGGCAGAAAGAAAGTCACAAAGCTTTTAAGCAACAGCAAAAGTGATAGGATGGCTCAGGGATTCTGATTTAGGTTGGAGGGATGGCTTGAGATGCTTCTTAGCTTTCAAGATGGAAGCAAGAAATGCGGCCTGGATGCTTGTTGAATGAGTCCTCAAGAGCAGACAAAAAAAAAAGGTCAACCTATTGAAGGGTTATCTTTAAAACAGGATATTACAACTCTCTCACTGGCTCTGGAGGCACCAGAATTCTCTTTAATTACTTACCAGTTAAGAATAAGTACATTTTGCCTCTTGTGAGGCTATGCCAGTGCCTGGCAAACATAGAAGTGGATGCTCACAGCCAGCTATTGGATGGAACACAGGGTCCCCAATGGAGGANCTAGAGAAAGTACCCAAGGACCTGAAGGGGGCTGCAACCCTGTAGGTGGAACAACAATATGAACTAACCAGTACCCCCTGAGTTTGTGTCTCTAGCTGCATATGTAGCAGAAGATGGCCTAATCGGCCATCACTGGGAATAGAGGCCCCTTGGTCTTGCAAACTTTATATGACCCAGCACAAGGGAAGGCCTGGGCCAAGTAGTGGGAGTGGGTGGGTAGGGGAGCAGAGGTGGGGGGAGGGGTATAGGAAACTTTTGGGATAGCATTTGAAATGTAAATAAAGAAAATAAAATAAAAAAAAAAGAATAAGTCCGTTTTATAAAACATTGCTTTAGATACAATGGGCTAGGGTTGGCTTCCTGCCCTCCCCCACCTTACCTGGCTCAAGCACAACTGTGGGTAGACCAGAAGACCAGATTGTTACTGGACTGTAAGAGAAGTCTGGTTGTGGACTAGTCACTTGCCAAGGAGTAAACTCAAGGAGGCACCAGAGTGGGCAATGTAGAGGTCATAATCCAGTTGAGGAGAGATATCAGTAGAAGTAGCATCAGCTAGCCCAATGTGGTGGCACTTGAGAGGTAGAAACAGAAAGATTATGAGTTTGGAAAGAAATTGCTGTATCATCATAAATAACAGAATTTATTATTTATTATTGAGTGTAATTGCCTATTTATTGTGATTATTTCCAAGCACACACAGGTTTCCTAAGCACATTCTTTCCAGTCTTGGGGGAGTGGGGGACAAAACATAATAAAACAAACAACCAAATTTTTAAAAAGTAAGATGAAAGATTTATTTCTTCAGTGAGCATAGAGTCCTGACCTGATTCCTGGAGTCAGAGGGTCCCCATTGATTTGGTGAAATTGTGTTTGATTTTTGTTCTGCCCTGCTCCTACATATGCCTATCATCAATTTAAGAATAATATTCATTTGCCTCTGAGGCCACATGAAGAAAATAATTTGTTAAT
Organism: Mus pahari; assembly: GCF_900095145.1. NCBI lineage: Eukaryota > Metazoa > Chordata > Mammalia > Rodentia > Muridae > Mus > Mus pahari. Next base: position 98,769,437 of record NC_034599.1, read on the forward strand.
AGGACACAAAGGAAAAAAAAAACCTCTGAACTCAGGACAAAGGAGCCTGGACATAGACAAAAGGTGAAGCTTAGAGGTGAAAATATGAGGGCCCAGGTTGTTTGATGGAATGAAACTGTAGATGGTTGTGGCTGGGGGCAGGGTGGAAACCTGGAAAGGTACCACAGGGAATCTGAGAGAGGAGTAGAGACAGGGCTCTATCTTGACAGACCTGCCCTGGTCTGGGGACAGGCTAAAAGCATCAGCAAGCTTCTGGTCTGAAGTGAATGAGAGACACACTCAAACGGTCAGGAAGTCAAGGGCTGTTCTCCCACCTGTCTTCATGGTTGACATCTGATAGAGTCATTTGATTCACATCAAACTCTGTGACAAATGGTGGCGAGTATATATTCTTTGGTTCCTAAATGATACACGTGTAACACAGACATATGGTTTCCCTCCCTTCTCCTTTAGAAAGCAGTATTCTTCTAGCTGTAGGGGATGCAGAAGATTATATGCTACTAAGGCTGTCCCTAAGCATCCTGGGATTTCTCTTCCTGTCCTCTGCTTTCTACTACCACCCCACTCCTTCTGTTGGCCTGCTTTCCTCTATCTCCAACTCTCTCATCTATCTATCTATCTATCTATCTATCTATCTATCTATCTATCTATCTATCTATCTATCTATCTATCTATCTATCATCTCTCTCTCTCTCTCTCTCTCT
>NC_034599.1:98770175-98772776 GCF_900095145.1 Mus pahari
TGTGTGTGTGTGTGTGTGTGCAGGTGCACATGCCTCTCTTACAGGTCTCTATTATTACCAGATCTCTCCCTCTCTGGAAAGTCCATGATGCTCACCAAATAGCCTGTTGTGGCTTGCCATGAACTTTGAGTATCTGTGTGACTCCGCCTCCCCAGTGCAATGATCACATATACACACTACCACACCAGGCCTTTCTAACCTGGGCTCTGAGGATTAAACTTGAATACTTTCTTGCAAGGCAAATAGGCCATCCACTGAGCCAACTCCCCAGTTTTGTTTTTTGTTTTGTTGTTGTTTTTTTTTTAGTTTTATTTTAAAACAGAGCTTCACTCTGTAGCCTGGCCCAGAATTGCCTTGACTTCATGGCAGTCATCCTGCATTAACATCCTAGATGCTGGGATTCTAAAATGAACCATCACATCCAGCTGCTGGGACATGTTAGGGCAGAGGAGCTAGTGTAAGGACAGTGTGCAAAACCCCCTCTTTTTTGTTCTGCCCCATTGACCATTCTGATGGGGAAACCATCAGATGAAGCCGAGGAGATATAGACATACCAGTTATAGAAGGGTTAAGCAATTTTAGCTGTGATGTCTAGGAAGGAAGGTGAAGAGCCCAAAGAGCCCTTTTCTCCCTCCCCAAGTGGCAGTGGGAATGAGTACCTTCCTCTTTGTAATTCCTGGCAGGAGGCACAGGCAGACCACTTCCTCCTGTTAATGGGCCTATTATTTCCACGCACATACAGGCCTCCTAAACACATTCTTTCCAGTCTGGGGGTGGGGGTGGGAATGGGACAAAACACAGTAAAATAAACAACCAAATTAAAAAAAAACAAAAAAAAACAAAAAACAAAAACAACAACAACAACAAAAAAAAACACCTAAGGAAGAAAGATTTATTTCTTCAGTGAGCATAGAGTCCTGACCCGACTCCTGGAGTCAGTGGGTCCCCATTGATTGGGTGGAATTGTGTTTGACTTTTGTTCTGCTCCGCTCCTACATCTAGCAGACTAATCGCTGTAATGGCCTTTAATGACTAATTTCTTTTTCATGACATAAAAGACTCTGGGTTGCCTTGAATTCTTTCAGGTTAGCAATGGGCAGCTATTTTAACTGTTCTCTGTGTCTGCAGCCCCTCCAACTGCAAATGTTTCCTAAGCAGTGTGTGTGACGTGAGAAGCCCAGAGCCGGGGCTCTCTGCTGTTCATCCACTCATTCCTCAGCGTCTCCCCACTGCCGGTCTCTTTCCACAGAGAGCTGGTTTTCAGTTGACTTTCAAACTGGGTCAAGATGCCCTGACTCATCATCTCTGCTACTCCTGGTGACCTGTGATGCAGGAGACCCAGTGAGGGTTGAGAGAGTAGCTCTTCCCATGCTCTGGTTGGCACAGGGGCTACCGCCTAAATTCCCACTAGAGCCGACAGGTGATGTAGAAAGGGTGAGGGGGGAGAGGGGGAGTGCAGATTTCATGGCTGGCTCCATTAGTGCTGCTTCTTAACTCACGTTAGCTGGGGAATACCTGTGATTCCAGCACTAGGGAAACAAGGGCCGGGAGAGTACAAGTTCAAGGCCAGCCCAAACTACATGGTGAGACCTTGTCAAAAAAAAAAAAAAAAAAGAAGAAGAAGAGGAGGAGGAGGAGGAGGAGGAGGAAGAGGAGGAAGAGGAGGAAGATATAAGGAAGAGTGGATGAATGGAGAGAATGAAAAACAGAGACAGAGAGGAAGAACAAGGAAGAGGAGGAAGAAATGAATGGAAGAAAATATTTCAACATTACATTTACATATGTCTTTTTCAGCCCCCTTTACCTCCTTATGCCTCCCTCTTTTCTCTTCCATTATCTGCTTCCTCTTCCTAAATAATTCCCCTTATATGTCTACGTCCTTTTTCTTTTAATCTGGATTCCTCACATGAAATAAAATATACCTGTTATCTTAGAATATGGTCCTTTTGCTTAACACAATGATTCCCAGTTCCACCCATTTCCCTGTAAACAATGCAATTTTGCTCTTCTTTACATCTGAATAAGATTCCATTAGTATGTATTTCCTTTATCCATCCATCCAACAATGGCTGGTTTCATAGCTCATCGTGTAAGTATTAATGCAAAAACCATGTCTGTGCTTCCTTTGACTGTGTCAGACATCTATCAAGATGATGGCTCTGTTCTCTCAGTGATTCTTATCTCCATCAGCCTCCCTTGGCTCTGCACTTGCCATTAACTCACTGTGTTTGTGACCTTCATCTTTCTGGATAAGCAGGAGAACTATACCATTGAAGCCAGTGGCAGGAAGAGCTTATTGCTGTAGACCAAAGCTGTAAGAATGTATGGTTTGGGGACATAAGAACAAAAGTACCTGATCTCCTCCAATAGTGGGTAGATACATCTACTAAAAGCAAGAGCTGAACATGGTTGTGCAGGCCTTTAATCTCAGCACTCAGGAGCAGAGGCAGGTGGATCTCTGTGATTTCCAGGACAGCTAGCACTAACTACAAAGTGAGATCTTTTCTCAAAAACATCAACAAACCAACAAAACAAAAGTACACAACATTGTTTGCAGCTGTGTCTTAGGGTTTCTATTCCTGCACAAACATCACGACCAAG